>NW_006262274.1:9401081-9402415 GCF_000493195.1 Citrus x clementina
CTTTCGAGAAAATTGCTAACTTGGAAACTAAAATTTTATCATCTAGTCTTACGAGTATAGTCTAACAAGTTATTATATTTCACGTCCTTTTAAATAATTAGGACAAAATCAACCTAGTTTTTTCTTGTTCTTATTGCATGTCGTGCATAAGCATGCATTAAAAATACATGTATTTTTTTAAGAAAATGACTTTTTTAATGATGTTTTTACCACGTCTCAAATTATTATAAAAAAATAATAAAGCAACAGTTACTATATTATTTTTGTGACGACAATTAGCTTTAAGATATCAATAAGCATATTATTTAATAAATTAAGTAATTAACTTTTAACTTATATAATGAAGGATTATTAGTTTTTACAAATAATAATATTACGGATTTTAGTATTTAAATTCTAATTTATATTCTAATTGATGTAGTATTTATATATTAGATGGTATAATAATAAATTTACTGACTTTGAAATTTATCGCACATATTATTTTGATACAAATTAGAATCGCATTATAAAAAAAATTAAGTTGTTTGAGTTAGATTTTGACAAATCCAATTTCTATGAATATCTTCTAATATATCAATGAAGTTGACTTTCTTAATTAATAGTTCTGGATTATGCAAGCAATTCCACTTGTTCATTGTTTATTATTTATTTTCTATTTTTAATGTTGCCACTCATACAATGACACACATCCATTGTGGATGCTTGTGCCATGAAAGCATAACTCTCAATATTTAAAAAAAATTATTTCCATGTCTATTTTGCAAGGCAATAAAATTGACTTGGTTAATCCAAATATTTTCTATTATTGTAAAAAGACTTAATATACAAATAAAAACTAATTTCTTATTCAAAATTAATGAAATACTGATTTCATTTAATCTTTTAAAAGAGAATCTTTTGGCAAGACGGTCAAATTGACTTATAATTGCTTATTCATAGAAATTAAGTATTAATTTTTTAATCTCTAAAAATAACATAATTATTAGGGTCATTTTAGTAATATTGTAATGTTTAAAATAATTTTTGTCAGTTGTACTATACAAATGCAGCTACAAAAATGATTAGCTAAAATAATTAGTAAAATTTCTTTTTAAAAGTGTTGTGTGCTTTTAAAGCAACTAAATATATTTGATAAATTTTATTGTTAAATTGGTATAAGAGTACAATTGGCTAACATAGACATAATATTGAATAAAATTTATTTACATATTTATAAACATATGTGTATAATATTTTTTAAGGTGTATATCAATGATTGACAACTAATTTTTTTTATCTTTTATCTCGATATAATTGGTATTTGGTAAGAATAATAATCTCTTTAAATTTAA
>NW_006262274.1:9403298-9495875 GCF_000493195.1 Citrus x clementina
CAGAGCTTCGCATGTACTTCTTTTTTATTTTTTATTTTAATAAATCTTTTCAGCACTTACGCACACACAAAATAATCTAATTATTTTCTATCTATGTAAGTATAAATAATCTCAATAAACAAATATTCAATAAATTAATAATTTTGATTAAATAATAAAATCTTCGAGTCCCGACTTGGATCAATGTACTAAATTAATAATCCCACTAAATACGCAAGATAATAATTTATTTTTGATTCCTTTAGGCCTGATGAAAATATAAATTAATAAGTAGTCAAATACAAAATATATTAATAATACATAACAAATAAAATTTATATTATTAAGGATTTTTTTTTAACAACTTCAATTTTCTCAATTCAACTCTTTTTTCAGAATACGCATCTAATGATTTGAGAAAGAAGATAAAACCAATGATTGATGTATTTATAGAGTTTATTGGTGTATTATAGACTTTATGTTCTATGTACTTTAAGCATCTGAACTACTTTATCTTCTAGGGTATTAAATTTAAGAAGAACGTACATCAATTTATGTCTATGTACAATATACGTACATTAATTTTATGTCTATGTATAATGTATGTGCATGAATTTTATATCTACATACCATAATGACACAAATAATTAAAATATAAAAATCTTCTTGAATTAATAAATATTCATTAATCTATAAATTAATTAATTATTCATTAATCAATATGCAAATATCCTCATTAAAATAATATTTTTTTCTTAGTCTCAATAGTATTATTATTATTATTATTATTAACAAACACATTGTTTTGTTACAATTTGTGTGACCAAGAGATCAATCAACACCAAACCGCAGCCCAAGATCTTCAGATCAAACCAAACAAGATGCTTATGAGATTTGATTAGAACTAAGCTTAATCAACCAGAAACACAGATGAAAAACTAAAATGACTAAAGAAAGAATCAAGAACAAGACGAATTAACGTGGTTCAGCTTATTTGCATCAGCCTACATCCACGGAGAAACAATACGACCAACTTTTATTAGTATGCAAAGAAAACAACGAAGCTTTACAGAGCACAATACAGAGATCAATAAGACGATCTAAAAGATCCCAACTTCTCTCAATATCTCTCAGAACGCTCTCCACTTTGTTACACCAGAACCAGCTGCTTTAACAAGCTTTTTAACTAATTTCATGAAGCCCAGAAGCTCACACTTTTTGCACGTGAAATAACAACATTTAATGACTCGGCTTAAGCATGTGAAGGGCTTGTGACTTACTAAAGCTGAAACGACATCTCGAGAAGTCGTTTAAGATAGTAGTGATGACATCCATCAAAACGCTGCTCTCTATGTCGTTTCACTTATACAAAGTCTTCCCCAAAATGCAACCATCCCATGTCGTATTGGTCAGTTCTGATTTGCTTCACCAGCTACTTCAACAGTTCTCCACCTTGAACTAATCAGCCTTACCAATATTGTTCCTCTCCTTGTGTGTGTCAGCAACCACACAAGCCAGCCAAGTTTAAGCATAACTTGAGCTTGGCTGTTGAAACCACCTTTGTTAGCATGTCGTCAGGGTTACTGTCTGTATGGATTTTAACCATTTTTACCACCCATTTTGACACTTTATTTCTTATGAAGTGTAGCTTTATATCTATGTGTTTTATTTTTTTCATGATGAGTTGGATTCCTGCTCAGGTAGATTGCGCTTGGACTGTCACAGAATACTTCAACAATCTTCTGAGTAAATCCCAGTTCTGCCATTAGACCCTTCAGCCACAAAGCTTCTTTAACGGCTTCTGCAGCAGCAGTATATTGAGCCCTTTTTTTTCGTTAGCCAGATTATCCTTTCTCATTATCACCTAGCTACTAACGGTTGTTTTGGATCGTTTTGAGGATGGCTGTTTTAGATGCTCTCTCTTAATAGCAAACTGGGTGATTATATAAGAGCTCACTTTATACTACATAGAAAATCTTCCTACTTAGAGGGTGAGTGACTCAGCTGACTGGTTGCATACTCCTCTTCCACTACTGGGAAGCTGATGTTTTCCTATGAAACTACTTCCCTACAGGCTCACTTCGAGTGAAAAAAGGATTGGCCTGTCAATGATCTCCTTCTATCTAAGTCTCCAACAAAATCTGCATTAACAAAACCACATATCTCTTTGCCTTTCCCATCTAATCTGCCATATACTAATCCATATTTAAGTGTGCCTTTCAGGTACCTCAGTATCCATTTTACAGCTTTCTAGTGGTCCTATCTAGGTGATGTCATATACCTACTTACAACACTGAGAGCATGTGAAATATCTGGCCTAATCAAGACCATTGCATACATCATACACCCACAACATTTGCATAAGGGACCTTTGACATTTCATCCTTCTCCTTATCAGACTTTGGACATTGTAAGCTTGAGAGCTTAAAATGTGCAGCAAGTGGGGTTTTCACAGACTTACAATCTGTCATGCCAAAGTTTCCAAGCACCTTTTCCAGGTACTTTCTTTGTGTGAGAAACAAAATTCCTTTCTCCTTGTTCTTTCTTATTTCCATTCTTAGGATTTTCTTAACTTGTCACAAATCCTTCATGTCAAATTCAGAATTCAGCAACTGCTTCATAGCTTCAATTTCAGCTCTAGACTTACAAGCAACCAATATATCATCTACATATAATAACAAATATATATATATATAGATCTATTTTTACCAGCTTGTAGTACACACAACAGTCAAAATTACATCTCAAGTAGCCATGTGATAGCATAAACTCATCAAACCTGAGATACTACTGCCTTGGGGACTGCTTCAAACAATACAATGACTTTTTCAGCAAACAAACATAGTCAGGCTTTTTAGGGTCAATATATCCTTCAGGTTAAGTCATCAAAATCTACTCGTCCAGTCTCCCATGCAGAAATGCAGTCTTGACATCCAGCTAATCAAGCTCTATGTCATTCACTGCAGTTAATGTCAATAACACCCTTATTGAAGCATGTCTGACCACAGGTGAGAATACTTCTTTAAAATCCACTCATTCCTTTTGAGTATATCCCTTAGCTACTAGCCTAGCTTTGAATCTTCTAGGTTCAGCAGCTGTGAGTCCTTCCTTAATCCTGAAAATCCATTTGCAACCTATTGTTTTCCTATTTTTGGTTTTCTCTACCAATTTCTATGTATTGTTATTATGCAGTAATGTTATCTCATTATCCATAGCTTTTTGCCATTTAGATTTATAAGGGCTCTGAATTGCTTCAAAGTAGTTCTTAGGTTCATCTATTTCAATTTCATGAGATGCAGCTAGAGCATATGTTATTAAATCAGCATATTTATACCTTTGTAGAGGTCTTGTTTGTCTCTTCTTTCTGTCTTGAGCTAACTGATAGTTCTGAAACTGAGTTTGTTGTTGGGGCTGAATCTGAGTTTCTGTGGATTCTTCTTGATCTTCACTACTGTTTCTAGAGTTTCCATCATCTTCAGATGACTTGTGAATAATCTGCTCCACCTCAAGCTGATTACTGGTCTTTTCATCCACTCCTTGTTGACTATCTCCAACAGGTTTCTTATTTTCCAGTACAACCTCTTCATTGAATATCACATCTCTACTAATGATACATTTTAATGGGTTAAGATCAGTACACCACAGTTTATAGCCTTTAACCCCTTCAGGTTACCCAATAAACTGTCCTTTGAGTGCTCTAGGTGCTAATTTACCTTGTCTAATATGTGCATATGCAAGACAACCAAACATCCTCAAAACATCATAGCTTGCTGGTTTACCATGCCATAATTCAAATGGGGTTTTGTAATCCAGAGCAACTGGTGGATTGAGATTTACCAAGTAACATGCTGTTAGTAAAGTTTCTGCCCACAAACTCTTAGGGAACTGTGCTTGAACCAACATGCATCTAACTTTATCTATCAAGGTCCTATTCATTTTCTCTGCTAAACCATTTTACTGGGGTGTCATTCTCGCTGTTTTGTGCCTAGCTATCCCTTCATGTCCACAATAGCTGTCAAATTTTTTATTGCAAAATTCAAGACCATTATCAGTCATGTGTTTCTTCACCTTCTTTCCAGTCTGATTCTTAACCAATGACTTCCATTCTCTGAATTTTTTCAAACACCTGATCCTTGTGCTTCAATACATAAACCCAAACTCTCCTTGAGAAATCATCAATTATTGACAGAAAGTAACTATTACCACCTAGTGAAACTGTTTGAGCTTGGCCCCCAAAGATCTGAGTGTATGTAGTCTAATATTCCACAGGTGGTGTGAGTTGAACTTTTAAAACTGCTCCTAGTTGTTTTTCCTAGTACACAATCTTCACAAAAATCCAGCTCTTTGATTTTCTTATCTCCCAATACCCCTTGTTTTTGCAATTCCATTAGACCCTTAACACTCATATGCCCAAGTCTCAAATGCCAAAGTTTGGTCTTGTCTTTTTCAAACCCAATAGAGACATTAAATAAACCTGTAATAGCTTCTCCATCCAAGACATATACCTCATTCCTCTTAGTACCTTCCATTACAATTCTGGTTCCATTAGTGATCATTAGTTTTCCAGATTCAATCTTAATACTAAAGCCACTTTGATCAACCATTCCAAGAGAAATCAGATTCCTCTTTAGGTCAGGGACATGCCTAACTTCTTTAAGTTCCTGGATTTTCCCATTATGCAATTTAAGATTTACATTCCCCATACCTATGATTCTACAAACTGCATTGTTTCCCATCATTACCTTCCCTCCATCAATTTCTTGATAATCAAGAAAATAATTCTTGTATGGACACATGTGAAAAGTACATCCAGAGTCAAGAATCCATTTACCTCTCTGAATGTTCTCAGTTGCCACACAAACTCCAACTGACTCATATCTTTCTTCTTCAACTGTTGCTGCATCGCATATTAACTCTTCTTTTTATTCTTTTTCTCAGGACAATCCCTTTTAAAATGCCCTTCTTTGGGACATTCAAAACACCTCAAATTCTAAGACTTTGCCTTATTCTTTTCTTGCTTTTGTTTCTTCTTTCGATCACTCTTGCTAGTTTTACCCTTTGCTATCAAACATTCACCATTTTCCATGCCCCCTGACTTTTGTTGTAACCCCCTTGTATTTAGGGCTGCCTTAACTTCATCTAAAGACAAAGTTTGCCTACTATACATAAGGGAATCAACAAAATTGGAGTATGATTGCGGCAGTGAACTTACCAGAAGCATGACCTTACCTTCATCATCTAACCCTTCATCTATAGTCTCTAAGGTATCACAGACTTTATTAAACTCATCAATGTGATCATCAAGAGAGGATCCCTCGGCCATTTTTAGAGTAAACATCCTCTTCTTAATATATAATCTGTTTGCTAGAGACTTCGTCGTGTATAATTTTTCAAGCTTTGTCTAAAGCTTTGCAACTGTCCTCTCCTTGGCAACCTCCCTTGTTACAGAGTCACCAAGACTCAAGATGATAGTGCTTCTGGCTTTTTTGTCGATCTCAGCAGTCTGCTCAGGTGTTCTTGATGATGAAGTTTCTTTTCCTTCTTTCTTGGTAATAGGTTCAATTGCATCCCCTAGTCCTTGTGTGATCAACAAAGCCTCCATTTTCACCTTCCACACATTAAAAACATTCTTCCCATTAAACTTCTCCAAATCAATCTTCGTAGTTTCCATACTTGGATCTGATTCTCAAGACCAAGCTCTTATACTAATTATTGCAATTTGTGTGACTAAGAGATCAATCAATGTCAAACCGCTGCCCAAGATCTTCATATCAAACCAAACAAGATGCTTACAAGATTTGATTAGGACTAAGCTTAATCAACCAGAAACACAGATGAAACCTAAAATGAGTAAAGAAAGAATCAAGAACAAGACGAATTAACGTGGTCCAGCTGATTTCCATCAGCCTACATCCACAGAGAAACAATACGACCAGCTTTTATTAGTATGCAAAGAAAAAAACGAAGCTTTACAGAGCACAATACAAAGATCAATAAGACAATCTAAAAGATCCCAACTTCTCTCAATATCTCTCAGAACGCTCTCCACTTTGTTACACCAGAACCAGCTGCTTTAACAACTCTTTTAACTGATTTCATGAAGTCCAGAAGCTCACGCTTTGTGCATGTGAAAAAACAACATTTAACGACTCGACTTAAGCACGTGAAGGGCTTATGACTTCTTAAAGTTGAAATGACATCTCGAGAAGTCATTTAAAATAGTAGTGATGACACCCATCAAAACGTTGCTCTCCATGTCATTTCACTTATACAAAGTCTTCCCCAAAATGCAACCATCCCATGTCGTATTGGTCAATTCTGATTTGCTTTACCAGCTACTTCAACATGTTCAAATTTATATTTTCTTTCACAAATTCATATGTATGTATAAGGACATATTAATACTTTTTTTCAATTATTAAGGCTAACAAAATTTGACATGATCGTTTTGTCTGATATGAAAGGTTTGGATCGTGAAAATTGACATGATTATTAAATAGATTTAGTCTTGTTCAACATGATTTTTTTTTATATCATATTAGGGTTTAATTTCTTGACTTATTTATTTGGTTAATGACACAATTATTAAACAGTTAACAAAAACTAATTCAAATATGCTTATGTTTTTCATTAATTTACAGAATCTTGTCATCCAAACTCAAATATTTGACTTTTGTTTTTTGGATGAAGGATGAACATTTATATGGTATTTTGTTTTGTAAATTCTAGATAGGTTTAAAACTTCATTGATGTAAATATATAATTTTAGCAAACATGCATATTTTATAATATTGATACATAATATTATTTAAATTTGAAGGAGTTCAATTTATGTCAAATGGGTTAGTAATGTTTGATATAAATTATACTTTAAGTAAGTTATTGGATTGTGTGACATTGTGATTATTAAATGAGTGTGTTGAGTCACCCATTTATTTTCAATGTTAGATTTAGATTTCAATATTTTTATTCGATTATTAAATGATTTTGTGCATTGCTTATTTTGATGTGATATTTTAGAATAGACTCTGAGATAGAGGAGACTTTAAGGAGATTTTGTCGAGATAAGGACTTGCAGCAAAAGTCGAGTAGTCGAAGAAGTAAGGTCTCAGACTCGTGAAGACAAGTGAAAAGTATCTCGAGTGTTCGCCGCCTTGAAACAATAAGTTTCAAAATCTCGAAAAAAATTTTGCGTGGTTTTTCTCTAAAAATTCAGAGGGTTCTGCCAGAAAGAGTTTGGGGATTAAATAATTTGGTCTTTGGAAGTTCCCTGATTGGTTTGAGAACATGATTGAAGAAGACCAGGATTTTGGAATACACGTAGATCTACAGATCCAGTGTTTGAAGTTATTCTAGTGTGTTTCGATTTAGTAATTCTATAGTTTAGACAGAGACATTGTTGACTATGTGGCTTGACTTACTCCAAGGTGACTCAAGTCTTTATTGAGCAGTCATTTTTCATAGTCACGGGTCTTGCTTTAGCACCATTTCACATTTGCAACTGTAAAAGGTGGTTTGTAACCTTCCAATTTTCCAGTGAAACCAGGGATCGAAAGGTCGGTGAGAGATAGCAAAAAGAAGCATAGCCATTTCATTTCCCAAGCACAAAAGCAACCAAAAGAAAATCCGATAACGGATCTAACCTGACCTTCTTCTCTTCTTTTAAGTATCCATCTTTGACTTTGATTGAAGCTAGGTCCTTTGGACAACTTTCCTTCGTAGAGTGGCAGGGAATAAGCTTATTTTGGTGACTTAAAATTTCGTAAAAAAAATCTAAAAAATAGAAATGAAGACTATTTTGTATCCATAGTAGTTCCCAAGACTGTCTGCTAACAAAGTGGATTTGGAAATTACGTAAGTAGATGATTGAGCCATCATCGGGCAGTCATCGATAAGTGTATAAGGACCAACAACGAGCTATATACAGGACAAGAGAAGGAGGAGTAGGAGGAGTTAGTCTTCTTTGAAGATCGAGAAAAGTGTTAAGTGTAAGTGATGGAAGCAATTTTTACCTACATTCCCGTTGCGTTATCCCAATTTCCTGTAGACCGGGAGTTTCTCCAATATTTCTTAATACAGCCAGGGTAGGACCTTGAATGGCTTTGTTTTGTAATAGAAGGGTTAATCTCTTGTCCTGCCAGCCAAAGGGAGGTGTTCCTGCACTCCATTTTAGAAATAGAATACTGCTCATAGCTACAAAATTTAATAATAGAGCAGTACCAGTGTCTATTCTATCATAATGCACCTTTTATTGTTTATGTACCGCTGCGAGATGTCGATTTGGTTATACGGTCATGATTTGAACTATGGGGGGTAGAGTTTAACCAACCCCGTCTCTTAGAGATACTTATGTCGCTTTACGCCGACAGGGCGCAATCTCGATTCTATTGGGACGTTCTCCAGTCCAACGGGTTTAAGATCGTTTCGGAACGACAACAAATCGAGTTGGCTCCCCGACTGGAGGGGTTGGCCCAATTCCAAGAGTGCGTCAGGCTGGAAAACCAAATGGCGGAACTTGAGGCATAGAATGCTCTTCTTCGCCACCAAATAGCAAACCTAGGACTTACGTATTTTTAGTTTCTGGTAACAGAAGAGCTAATCCAATACCAAGATGACTAGAAATATCACTTCTATACTAAGGGAATATTACATATTCTCAACGAGAAGAGAGCCCCCATCCAGTGAGGGGTGAGAGCAAGGTAGCTTACTGCATTCTTCGGATTTGATACCTAAGGACAAGCTTAGTTAGGAGTTCACGTTCTTCATTGCTTTGGTCTGACTTCGAAAGAGTTCAATTTCTTTCGCACTCATGTGAACAAGGTCAAACTTCTAATTTCGCTCGAAAGAGTTTTACTAATTGAACTAGCTACCACCCATATATTAGTTTTACATTATTTAATATATTAAGATCATCTTTAGGATTGGGGTTGGACAGTTACATATTAAAATACAGTACTAAAGAGTTTAGTAAACACTAATTGATGTAGTTTAGAAATTAAGTTGATTTGATTTTATACTTGTATGATGAAAAATCTACTATATCTTTACTATTTTTTTTCAAAATTATAATTTAAAAATTATATTTACTACATAATATTAACTTTTATTTTATAATTATATCTTTTTTCACAGTAATTATAGTTTAAAAATTACATCATCTCAATACCAAATAAGGCCTCAATTAATATTTAATTCCTAATATAAAAAATTTATAATTATGTCACACTTACATAGCATCTCTCTCCTCTTTTGTTAAATCCTTTTTGGTTTTGAGTAAGATTTATTTTTGTCCTTTAAACAAACGAGCAATGCACAAAATTGGCGGTGAAATAATTCTTTTGCTTGTTTTCTATTTTTTTCAAAAATGAAAAGCTCAATAAATGATAAATCTTGAAAAAATTATTAAAAAATTTCATTCCCACAGATAAGACATCTATAAGAATTTAAAACAAGATCAACTAAACTAACAAGAAAAAACAAATAACTTAATCAAAAACAGAGAATAAAAATAAATAAAAGAATAAATAAATAAATAAAAGTAAACCACAAGATTCTATTTGGATGAGCTTTCTCTCTCTCTCAGTTTGGTCCAAATTAACACTTGTATTTAGATTAGATCTGCCCTTTACAAATCTCCACTAAACCTTCGGTCCATGGCGCTGCTCAATCCCTCAATGTCTTCAATCTCTACACATCTTTCAACCCTTTTGCCCATTCATATTAAATTTGCCACCTTTTCTCTTTTGCTCACACTGTAAATTATCAAAAATCTCATCATTCATTCAAAGTTTCAATTTTTCTCTCTTCTCTGTCATTTTGTTAAAATGAGCTTACAAAGATTGGAAAATGGTATTATGGTGGTAATAAAACTGAAGAATATGAGAACGTGAAGTTCTGGGTTCTGTTGAATTTGGAGAATCAAGTAGTTTTGTGATTAAAACAAAAGAAAAGTTAAACAAAAATGATTTCTTCAGGGATGAATTTGGTGATGACAGTGATAGGATTCGCTGTGAGCATCATGTTCATAGTTTTTGTGTGTACGAGGCTTATCTGCGCTCGGATTCACTTGAACTCATCAAGAAGATCATTTCCTATTGCCTCTAGATCTGATCTTAGCCTTGTAAGGATTTTCTTTGCTATTTATCTATTTATAGTGATTTGTCATTCATTCTAGAAATGGGATTTTTTTTGAAGTTTTTCATTTAAATTTAGCAAATCCATATGTGAATGTATTATCAGTTTTTTATTTGTGATTTTGTGTTGCCTGTTCTTGTTCGTTTGGTGTATGGTTACTGATCTTTTTTGCTTTGTTTTCTATTGACAAATTGTTTGTTGCTCTCCTTTTTATCTTCTGTGGGGTGTTTGTGACTGATTGTGAGTGTGACCGCTGCTGTTTTGTTATGTTACAGCTGGAAAGAGGGTTACATGGTGTTGAACCTGTAGTTGTGGCTAACTTTCCAATGAAGAAGTTCAGTGATGAGTATTTTGCAGCTGCAGAAGATACTCAGTATGTTCCTCTTTTAATTCTTACCGTGACAAACGTCTGGTTCCGGCGTTTCTTCTTTCATTTAGTCTTTCAGTTGAAATTAAAAATCTTAGGATTTACAGTATTAAAATTAGCTTCTATTTGCATTCCCTTCCCAAGGCTTGTATTTAATCAAGGTTGGAAAATGTGCATTGGCAAATCTAACATTCTATGGTAGCTAATAGCTTGTATGCCGCCAGCATGAAGCTCGTTGTGCAGGGAGAGAAAACCAGAAAGTCGTTTTGTTCAATTTCTTTGTAGTGCATATCCTAGATTTATCATTTGAATTTTGAATCATTTCTAGAGAACATCTTGCCTATAAGGTTGCTCCTTTCTTTAAAAAAAAAAAAAAATGCAAGCACACTAATGCGGCTTGAACTCAGGGACCAAGTCCTAAGAGGTTTGCTCCTTAATATTTGCTTGATTTTAAAAAATTTAGCTGGCCAAATCATGGTTGCGTTTGTTCAAATGCGCCTCCTATCTGCTTTAATTTCCAATATGAATAATGCCCTGGATGCTGGTCATACTACTGCCAGAGACTGCAAATGCTGGTTTTTCAGCATAGATGCAGGCTTTTTGCTGAATCATACATTTCATTGTAATTGTTTGGAAAGTGAGTTAAATTTGGTGCAAAATCAGAATTGCTTTTATCTAGTAGTGTTTGCATTTATATTTGACTTAAGATGTTCCTTCAATAGGCGTTTTAGTATATTATATTTACTGTAACCTTGTATGTGATCCTTTAACCGTTCTTCTCTGAGCTTCCAGTGGTTGATTGGTGGGCAAATATTCTCTTACAGGAGCAATATTAAGTGAAAAAGTGATTATTGCATCACTAAGTTTAATCCCACGGGAGATAGTCCTCGCAAAGAGTAATAGATTTCTCATCTTTAGATCAATATTGCTTCAGACTGACATGTAATTTTTTTAGTTTTGAAAGATGTACCTGTTCCGTACCCGAGGTAGTTGAAAAGCTGAAGATTACAAAGATGGGGGAAATGGGTTCTTCCTGTGCCCCCCAAGCTTAGAGCACCTTCATGAATTTAGTAAGAGACTTGGAGAAATTAGTTCATTTATGTATGCTGGCTGATATGTGAGCATAGGTAAGGTCTTTAGGGAATATCAAGCACATATTTTGGAGGAAGCCTGGACAGGAGTATATGAATCTTGTTGATCCTCTGTTTTATTAGGGGTTGATTTTAAGTCTACTTATGTAATCAATAGGGATTCTAAACTTCTGGCCAAATAGTAGTTTTTCTAATATTTTATCATATTGGCTTCTGAATATACAATACCTTTGTAACACTGTAATATGTTGAAGCACAAGCAATGAGAAGTGGGATTAAAGTTGCGAAAGAAGCTGATTTTTAGTTCCATTAATCATCGTATCAGACGATTCAATGTTGTTAATCTTGTTGGGAAAAAGGAGAGTAGCAGCTTTAGATATTCAATTGCTGATCCAAGGTGCAGAGAATTTCAAGGTCATTATATATCTAGAGCTCGTAATTGAGAAGATCACAGGTTAGCTAAATTTGCTATCAGAAACTTGAGCTGTAATGTTTGGATGGAAGAAATACCAGCAGATGGACGTGCTTTGCTCTATTGATTAATTGTCTTTCAGAAAAAAAGAAAAAAAAAATCACTGTGATCACTATGACCTGTTCTTTTTGTAAGAACAAAAATGTTCTTTTTTCGCTGTCAAGGAAAACAGAATGAGGTATTGACATTTTAGGTCACTCTTGAAACTTATTGAGGTATACATCTCTCTTCTAAACTGGACTAGATGATTCACAATTTTCTTTAATTTGCCTCAAGGTTCTGTTCAGGTCAACTTGTAATAATAGTGTGTGTGTATCCTTGCTTATGTGGTCATGCAATAAAGCTGCATGATGAACAGATTTGTGAAGGATCTTTTGTGTCCAATGCACATTTGCATTATACCAATCAATCTGTTTGACGTGTATTTTTTTGCTCTAAATCAGACCCTGGTTCTATCAGATTTAACATAACACCATCTGATGGGGGTTCTGGAATATCCTCTTTCTGTTACCCTTTTCTCTTATTTCTTTTCAGTCCCTTCAAAGTTTTCTAATCTGCATGCTTTGCAATATCATTTCACAGGGGGAAGCATAGAACTTTCAATTTGGAGTTACATCTTTTATATGAAAATATGTATCTTTTTTGCCCTCAATATCGCTAAAAGGAAATGTGATTTTTTTTGTTACAGATGTGCTGTTTGCCTTGCGGAATACCATGGTGAAGATACGTTGCGCATTCTTCCCTACTGTGGTCACTCCTTCCATGCAACCTGTATAGACATATGGTTACACCAGCATTCCACATGTCCAGTTTGTCGAGTATCATTGCGTGAATTGCCTGAGAGAAAGCGCTTGATGCAACCTATGTTTAGTTCAGCTATCCGGTCTCATTATGGCATAGAATCTTTTGATACACATTCATATAATTATTTATCGGGGCATGGGTTTTCATCCAGGACGGTTGGCAACCGTGGGATGGACTCCGTTCCAGAGGATCATTGTGCATCGGATGATGATATAACAGATTCTGGGGGGAACATCTCCCCAACCACCGAGGGTAACCAGACGACAAAAGACTTGGGAAACAAGCACGTAGAAAGTCCATCAAATCCTTAAAACTTCCATGGTAGTCTCAGGAATCTAAGCTGCGTTTATGGAGACTTTTGCCTTCTGCTAGAAAACTGGTTTATCCTAGTAGTTGAAACAACAATTGGCATTCAGATTCCGTGGATACTTCAACATCGAAGTTGATTATATCTTTCTTGTGCCTTACTGTACATATTGCAGAAGTAATTTGTCTTTTTCATTTTTCCTTTAAAATAGTGATGGTTTCTGGGCAGTTTTTTTACTTATAAAAATTGTCATTTATCTTCTTCATATGCTGGGATCCTTTCATTTGGATTCTACAGGGTGCGACTCTTGGTGGGCCTTCTATTTGTGATCTGTTGTATCTAGAGAGTAGAGCATTCTGATTTAGTTAGCTGTAATATGTTCATATGGATCACCTTATATTACGTTAAACGTAACATATACACACTCACAGCAACAGTAACGGACTCCACCATTAGTATTGTTACTGTGAGTGCGTGTATGTTACCTTTAACGTAACATAGCACTAGCCTCTTAAGATTCTCCAAAAAAGAAAAGTTGTCTGTATGTTGCCCAAATTATGGATTTGATAGTATCATTTTTCTAGCACTCCCTAGAAAGTGAAAAAGAGAGAGAAAATTAAATAATATATCTGTAACATAGGCATTTGGCTGTATTTCTAGTCATGGTAGGGCTTTGTGTGTTTGTGTTTTGATAACGAAACAGGCAATATGCGCATGGGAAAGCTTTAGGGAACAAACCTGAAAGGAGATGGGAAAAGGGGACTTGAGAATATACTTTAGAATCTGGAAGTCTCAGTAACACTTTCTTTTTTTTTAGTGAAAGAAAAAGTGAACCATGATAAGCATGATTTGATGGAGGAGCCGAAAGCCCTTAGCCAAGATATTTTTAAGCTTCAAGAAGAACATGCATGACAGGAGTTGACAGACAATCTGACTTTTTTCCTTTTACTTTTTGTCGCTTATTAGAGTTTCATTAAAAAAAAAATTTAATTTTTCTTTTTAAATATTTATTTATTTATGCGGTAAATAAAATATAAAAAGATAATTTTTAAAAAAAAATTCTTTAAATAAAAATAATTTTATATTATTTTAATCAAAAATTTTTTATCAAAATAACAATTGTAGTATTTTTCTCCCATCAAGAATGATTACATTAAAATAATTTAATATTATATTAAATGTTCTAAAAACTTTCTAAATAAAATTATTAAAATGAGGTAGTGCTTCTCTATATTTTCAATATTAAAGAGGGAATAACAATTTCATCTAATGAAATCTCATTTGAAAAACCTTTTACAACTCTTTTTACTTAACATCTCTTCAAAAAGAAGTAAAATCTCATTTAAAGATCTTTTTGGTGATGCTCTTAGATGCTTGTATTACGTTGTCTTCAACACATTCATATCTAATTCATCAGTCATCTCAAATATATAGTTGGAAAGATCTTGTGACAGAGTGGGATAGGGAAGCAAATTGATATGGTAGAAAAACACTAGATTTTGTCCTAGTATCAGACTAAGCTTACGCGATTAGATTAACGCTTTAAAAACAAGATTAGACTACGCTCTAATCCAAACAACTTTATAATAAACCCAAAGGAATTATAAACAGGGTTCTTATTAAATAATTAAATTTGAATTTATGAAAACTTTAACAATACTTCTTTATTTATAGTGGGGTAAACTACTTTAGTAAGTTAACTTAAAAAGGAGTACTAAATCACAATTATAATAGAAATAAAGAACTAAAATTCATACCATAATTGACTCTAGTTAAAAATAGAAAATATAAGAAATATCTAAATAAAAAAATTCTTAGATCCTAAAGTAATGTCCTATCAGTCTCTCCTTCTTTAAAAAAACTGATCCTCAGTTTGTTTGGAAGATAGAACTTGTAATAGAGCATCAATGCATCCTAGAGCTTGAGCTTGTAGCTTTGCTCATCAATTGTGCTTAAAACTCGAAATTCTCCATAATTCGTGTTTTTCTTGTGCTTGTTAATAATTCTTCGAGAAGATGAAATCTTCTAGAAACAAATTACTTCCAAGCCTCTCAAATTTTTTGCCAAATCTCACTCAATACTCTCGCAAATTAATCATATATTTGCAACCAAATCTTCTTCAAAAATAACCGTCTTGTCCTGAACATTGATAGGCATAATCATGTCAATCATTGCTATGGTATCTTCAACTTGATTTTGCTGCACAAATTCAATCATGCTATTAGCTCAATGTTTAAATCAAGAGTAGCCTCTTTTTTAAAAATCTTAGCTAAATCAATAATCTCATTATCTTCTACATTCATATCAGTGTAAAAAGAAATGGTACGACATTCATCATAATGAACAAAATGGTCTTCCATCAATTGTCTTATATCAAACCATTCTTTCAGTTTATTTTGCCTTTGTCGAATCCTTTATTCTTATAGTGGTTCCCACAAATATAAAAGCATCACCTATCGATTTAAATGATGCATGAGAGATAGCAACTTTCAATAGAACAATTTAAAAAAATCATCCACCATGCAAATATAATAAAAAATATCATTAGGATTACCGTCAAAATTTAGGATATCTTCAAAACTTAATGAGACAATATGAACCCTAATACTTCATCTTTTATCATTTTTTTCCTTCAAATTAAGAATAAAATCAATGGCAAAATCATAAATAAGGCTCAACTCTTGAGTTTAGTGTGGCTGGTGGTTGGTGATTGTGGTTTGGCGAGGTGATAGTCGGGTCTAGTAGATATAGTGGTGAAAATCATGAAGGTGGTTGTGGATTGGATTCATGGCAGTGGAAGTGGATCAAAGAGGTGAAACTCGTAGGTTTTGAGGGTTTTGTATGGTGGCTTTATAGTGACCTTACAGCGGCTAATCAGACCCATTGGTGGTTGGGATTGGATGTGAAGTAGAGGGAAGTTTGATGATATGCACGACCAACTGTGAGGAAGGCTGTAAGTGGTGGATTTTAGGGTGGTGGCTCGCAAGTTTGGGTGTTTTTGTATGGCGGCAACTTTTTACGACGATGGCTGGAGTCTGATCGGCTATGGTTAATGAGTTTGATGGTTGCAGCAGCTAGGGGTGATGGTCGCTGAATAGTGGGGCAGTGGTGGGGGCTTGTTGTGGCCATGTTTTTCAATTTTAAGGTTTTCTATTTTTTTTTTCATTTTTAGTGATGGATTTGATAGGAAAGTTTTGTGATTGGTACAGAACTACTTTGATACGAACTAATAGAGCGAGGTAGTATAATCAAATTTATAACGTAGAAAAAACACTAGATATTACTCTAATATCAAACCAAGCCAACACGATTAGGTTATGCTTGCATTAAAGTGTGCTTAGATATACCAACAAAGTGTTGGCTCCACTGGCAATGGAGTCCCCTTAAGTGGCTTGACTGGGTTTGCTCCCCAGTTCGAGTCGCAGGGAAGTCGCATTTGTTGGGAGAACCTGTGCCTCCCGGTTCGAGCGGGGACTTCTAGTCTGAGTTGTGGTACGGGCTTAAAGGTGCCTCCCACAGTTGGGGCCCTCCCCAGGATACCTCGTGGATAAGACCAAAAAAAAAAAAGTGTGCTTAGATATCATTCTAGTCCTAAGGATTCGATGAGATTTTGATAATACTTTAAATGTGAGATTCGATGATACTTTAATCTAAACAATTTGACAATAGAGATTTTGATAGATAATCTCAAGGGAATTATAAAGGGGGCTTTATTGAACAATTAAAGTTGAAATTATGAAAAAAAATAATAATAATCTCCCTATTTATAATAGGTACTTCCCCAAGTTAATTTAAAAAAAGAAACTAAGTCACAATAATAATAGAAATAAAGACTAAAACACACACTACAATTGACTTTAATTAAAAATAGAAAATATAAAAAATAACTAAATAAAAAATTCTAAAATTCTAAAATAACACCCTACATCATCTTATTTTTTATGTGTCATTTAATAATCGGTGGTATAAGATACCATATTAAATTATTAATGATGAATAATGAAGTCACATAACACTTGACGTATCAAAAGCGATAATTGGTGGCAGGGACGGATGCAGCACATGACGAGTGGGGACTCAAGTCCCCACTGGCCAAATTTTTTTTTTAAAATAAAAGAGAAAAATATTTTAATTTTCTAATTAATCTCCATTAAATTTATTAAAATAGTCACTATAAAATATAAACTCCCATAAAATTTAAACTTTGACTTTTAAGAAATATAAAAACCTAAATTTTAATTAAAAATAATGATAGCCCACCACCCAAAACATTTTCTATTCTAAAAAATATGGTTAATTCTTCTAGTTTATATAATAATGGTAGAACGAACGTTTTCAGTGATAAAACTCATGAAGAATCATCTTTGAAATCGGATGGGACAAGTGATAGTTTGGTTGTTTATATAGGAAACAATAAATTTAATAATATTGATAATGAGTCTATTGCATAACATTTTTAAAATATAAAAATGCGTAGAGACTAATTATAAATGTATTAGCAAATATTTTATATATTTAAAATTTTAGTTTTTTATATTTTACTATTATCTAATTTAGCTCCCAGTAAATTATTTTTCTAGATCCGCCACTAATTGGTGGCACACTGCTTAAAATACAAATTACAGTAAATCATCTCTAAAGTTATAATGTTGGGACTAACTATATTTATTACTATAAGAAGGTTTTAATTTAATAGAGGTGTGATTATAAAAATTATTAGTTTAACTTAATTATTTTTAATCCAGGTGATATAAAAATGAAGCACGCACTACATTAATCTTATACAATTACAAATATGCAAAGTTATCTTAAAAGTTAAATATTTACATTCTCTTTAATGTTTTTCTCTCAATGTAAATTCTATAAAAGTTATATAATAATTTGATGATAACTCTAAAGAATATATAATTGTCCCAGGCAAACTTAGAAAAATATTTTGTCCTATTTTAAACTTTTAATGTAACATGAAATTTATTTTCTAAAATCTATAGATATTTATTATTACGTGGAGGCAGGTTCTTAAAACATGATGTAGAAAAACTATAATTTATTACAATATAAGTTTTAGTCTTATTTATAACTTACCCAAACTAAAACCCTAATTTTGTATAACTATATAAAAATTATTCCTATATAAAATATCCTTATAAAAATTATTCATATAAATATATGGATGCATCTTTTTTTTTTAATGTGGACATCCTCTTAAACTGTACAGTTTACAAAAGTTAAAAATTAACTTTCTTAAACACCCACAGTTTAAAAGCTTATCCGCATAAAAAAATGAGGGCGCTCGCACTAAAGATATATTTTTTCATGTAGACACGCTTTTGAGTTGTATCATATATGGTTTAATGGAGTCAAATTTTAATGTTATTAAACTACACAGCTTAACAGTATATCCGCAATTAAAAAAAAAAAAGAGAGGGCAGTCACACCTAAAATTAATTATATATATATATAAGTTTTTTTCTAGTGCGGGCACCTTAATTTTTTTCTTGTGAATATATTCTTTAAACCATGAGATTTAAGAGAAATAATTTTTAACTGTCGTAAGTTGCACAATTTTATAGTTCATTAAGAAATAACTCAGTTCACGAGCGTGTCCGCGTGAGAGTGCCCACATAAAAATTGACAATTTTAATCGAGCACATAAAATATGATGTTAGCGAGTGTAGGTCCGGTAAACTTTGTAGGTACTATGATACAACACGTGTCATCGTAATAAAAATAAAAACAAAGCGGAAAAATTTATATCGTTATCCTAACAAAACCTTTCAGTGCCGACAAACCCTACAGGGTGACCGAGTCTCTTTCCAATTATCAAGAAATGTTGTGGTTTAAAAATTAAGTTGTAGATATACTGATATTGAGGTCCAATTTATAAATTACTAAATTTTATTACAATTTTATTTACCAATGAATTAAGTTTTTAAATCTGTCTCTGTTCCCAAAAAAGATCTATATTTATAATTTCTTCACTATTATTCGACGCTCTCAATTTCATTTTTTTATGTTATAAACTATATAAATTATTAAAGAATTACATATATGAACTTTCATTTGATACAAGGACTTAAACTTTTTACTTTATGCATCTTTTTTTTTTTTAGCACTACTTATCAACGTTAATTTCAACTAGTTTGATCAAATAAGCCTCTTTAAAACAAACAAATATAAAGAGAGAGACCAATAAATTTGTCCCACCAAACACAAAGATTAGGATAATAAAGGAAGTAGTTGGAAATGTGAATACAAGCTTCACTTTTAAATATCGGCCATAAAATAGCGTTAGGGCGTTAACTCAATGGTGACTTCTCACTCCCTATTTCTCCAACGTCTATTTATTAATTTAATATTTTACAATAAAGCCAAAAGTTTGCTGTCTACAATAATTTAAGCACTTCATTATTGAATGCCATTGCACTTAATAATTGTCACAGTTTACTTGAATAATGTTGTTGATACGTACATTTCATTGATCATTTCTAATTACTCACAAAACTTTTCGTGATATACCAACCAATTGAAAGATAAGCAAGGGTATACCGTACCCCCAAAATTTTATCACATTTTATCAAGTTAAATTTCTATTGACATTTTTCAACTGTTAAAATAGAAATAATGGAAAATTTGTGGATTAATACTATGTACATTCTTTTATTAATTTTTTCATTTGGAATTATCAAGGAATCATACACTAAAGAAAAGGGCTGCACTGTATTTCAAACAATCGCATATAAATTATTACTTAGCAAAATTTGGCTTCTGAAATTGAATCCATTCCAAGTACGATTCCGAGTTTCTGATATACTCCAAAATTAAATTTATGAATCCGACGTTTGTCCTTTTCTCAAAGATTATTTATTGCTGCAAAATCTTGGTGAGTTAAAAACTTAACTCCAGAAAATGTATTAAAAAAAGAAAAAAACAAAAGAGGTCCTGGAGATTAAATCACTGAAAAATATAGACCTTATGTCTTCTTGTTGTTATGCGCGATTAAAGGCCACCCAGCAGGCAGCAGCACCGCCCATCTAAACGAAGTCAAAATCGTAATTTTTTAAAAAAATCATTTTTTTTTTTTATAGAAAACACTAAAATATCTACATTAGATTCAGATGTAAGTGTATGATCCGATGTACTCTAAGATTACCGTACCCTATAGTCTTGTCGCCGATCACTATTAAATGATTAAATTT
Source organism: Citrus x clementina (assembly GCF_000493195.1). NCBI lineage: Eukaryota > Viridiplantae > Streptophyta > Magnoliopsida > Sapindales > Rutaceae > Citrus > Citrus x clementina. The sequence continues at coordinate 9,423,652 of NW_006262274.1, forward strand.
AATTGATTTTTATTATTTTTAAATTATTTAACAATACTCATGTTGTGAATTATAGTACTCTAAAATTCACGTACTGCACCCTAATAAGTACCATGCGTAGTCACATCACACGCTTAATTGTACCATGGGTTGAGGAAAATAATCAATTTTGAAAATTTAAGAACGAAATTGCTTAAATTGCAGTTCCATTAACTTGAAATTCATTGCCCAACCCATGATATTGGCAACAGAGAAAATAAAAATAATTAAAAGAACCCAAAAGCCATTTTTAAAAGAAAATAATATGAAAAGGCACACAAATTAAACCCTATACATTATTTAATGAAAAATTATAAAAATAAATTAACGTATCATCACCTCAATTGAATTGAATCAAGCCCTTGGTTTGATCAAAGCTCGAAGAGCATCCTTCATCACCACAGTGAATTCCAATTTGCCTGTAAAATCCAACTTGCTCTTTGGTGGATAAGCACCCCATTCAAATTCTTGTACCATTCTTGCTATCATTAGGTGCACATGAACCGTTGCCATGCCCAAACCGGGACAAATCCTCCTCCCAACACCAAACGGCATCATTTTAACCCCCGTGACGCCGGTGATATCCGCGTCTTCCCTGCCGGAGACGAACCTTTCCGGATCGAACCTCTCCGGGTGGGCCCACAATTTCGGATCGTCCCCAATTCCGGGCAAGAAAATCTCAACATTGGCATCAGTTGGTATATCATAGCCAGCTAGTGTAGTAGCCTCAGTTACTGCATGGGTTAAAGAGAAGTAAGTCGGTGGGTGTTTACGTAACAATTCTTTCACCACGGCTTGTAAATAAGGCATTTTTTCAACATCCTTCTCGTCAACTTTTCGATCAGGATCATCACCAACCGTCCGTTTAATCTCATCATAGACTTTTTCCTGAACACCAGGGTTAGCAATCAGCTGCGCTATCCCCCACTCTACCGCCGTAGCCGTCGTGTCGGTCCCACCGTTGAGAAACTCCGAGCAGAGCGTGACTAGCTCTTCATTGGACGGCCCTGATGTTCTCCCTTCAATTTTCAGGTCAAATAGAGTGTCCAAGTACGAAAACGACATTGCCGTTTTGTCAGATCCTGGATTCTGAAGCATTTTTCTCCGCAATTCAATAAAGGGTACCATAAAATCAACTTGCTCTTTCCTCACTTCCCGTGCTCTCTTCCTTTGCTTGGAAAAAAAAGGACTCAAAATTGGCAAATAATCGTCGATTCTCGGATCCAAAACAATCAACACACTCTTCATCACTTGATCCATTTTCTCAATCGTCTTCTCATCCATGTCAATCCCAAAACACATAGCTAGTAGGATACAGAACACGGCGAAACGGGCGTTTTTAAGCACCCAAACGATTCCGTTGGTAGCTTCGGCTTCAGCTTTGAGCCTGTTGATTAATTTATCCATTGCCTTGTTTCTGACTTCACGGAACTCCCTAATTCTGCTTGAACTGAGCATGTTCTGCACCATGTTTCTTCGCAGGGACCGCCAGACGGGCCCGTAAAGGGCGGCGTTGACGGTGAACTTGTTGCAGCTGAAGATGGTTCTGGTAGGGTTTTCTCTAGGGCGAGTGGCGAAGAGACTACCCTTTTCGATGAGGGCTTCGTGGACTAGCTTGGCGTCGCTCAGGATGATCATGGTTCTTGTTCCCATCCTGAGGGTGAAAATCGGACCGTATATTGGGAGAAGATCATCGACGTATTTGAAGAAAGGCTTGCCGGAGCGAGCTACTTGGAAGAGATTGCCAACAACTGGCCAGCCCGGAGGGCCTGGAGGAAGATTCGGACGTTTTGATTTTGTTTTCCGGGAAGCTAGAAAGAAAATTAACCCTGAAAGAAGAAAAGCTAGGAAAGTGAAGAAGAGATGAATCGCCACTGCCATTGATGATGATGATAGATGAGGTGAAAAGAGTTGCTGCTAGAGAAGAGCTAGATGATGTGAAGAGAGAGAAAGTGAGGAGGATGATGTGAAGAGAGAGAGAAAGTGAGGAGGTGATATAAAAATGAGAAGTGCATGAAATTACTGGTGAGGAGCCTTAATTAAATTAAGGGTGCGTTTGGGATTGAGGTACTGTACCTTTTAAGCTACAGTTGTTGTGAAAAAAAAAACTGTAATTATGAAATAAAAGTTAATAATATATAGTAAATATAAATTTTAAATAATAATTTTGATAAAATTATTAAAGATATAATAAATTTTATATTATACAAGTGAAAAATTATATCAACATAACTTAAACGCTACAGCAGTTAGTGTTTACCAAACACTTTAATACTGTAGTTTTTAAGCTACAGCTGCCCGACCTCAATCCCAAACGCACCCTAAGGCTGGTGTGCAGAAGAAGAAAACTAGTGAAAAATTCTATGGGCTAAAATTAAACCAACTGCTCAAAGTAGCACTGGGAATTTTTTTTTTTTTTTTTTAACCAAATTAAACTGTAAAGCGTCTGAACATATGAAATATAAAGGAACGGCAAAGAAAAGGGGGTGACAATATACGTGGGGCTGTTAGATGGAGGGTGGGGATGGACGGTTAGGTTTATTTAATGCATGCACCTAATTCAAGAATTCTTGAATGCATGCAAAATCAGAAGTACATACTGCTGGTAAAACTGCTGCATGCACGTCGAGTTTATCTAGAAATTAATTAAAAGAGCAGAAGTAGTTCTTATAAAGTTGACTGTTGTCCTAGGAATTAGATGCGGTTCAGAGCTTCAAGAAATTAGAGATGTAGAATAAGGTCTAGATTTCGCTCGCTCTATTTGAAAGTACAATGAAAGGGGTGATTTTTCTCTAACATTGGTAGTAAGAAGTTGGAACTTTAAATAGGCATTATTAAAGTAAAAAAAAATATACACTTTAATATAATATATTTTGTCTTCTAATATATTAAATATCTGTTTTTTTTTTATATATTTTAGGAGATCACTTATTCAAGATTTTGAATGGTATAGAAATTTAGAAAACACTACAAAGAGATTATTGAATGGCTAGGAAACAAAAATCGATCACAATTTCAAAAAATCAAAATAGAATCAGATCAGTTTGGAGTGAATGAATATTCTGAGATAGAAAGAAGAAATTTAATTTGATTTATTCAACTTATAAGAGTTTGGATCAAATGGAAAATTACAAAAATGAAACCATATGAAATATGAGACTCTCGTTAAAATATTAATCTAGAAAGTTAAATAAAGAAACTAATTAAGAAAATATAATTATGTTATAAATCTTGAGAATTCAGAATTATCTAGAATCGTATTTTTGGAATTGATGGACTTTGAACTTTTTTTGTTTCTTCCTTAGTGACTTAGAAGCTTGAAACCAGAAAGATAACTTGAGCTTTAGCACTGATCAATTCAATTAATGCATTTAATTTTAAGTAGATATATGCTGAATAAGAGGCTATATTAGTACTGAAGACATTTCTAATATAACAAATTAATCTTAACATAAAATTGGATGATCCAGAACGTAGTTGCATGATCCACATTAAATCAACCATAAATGGTCGCTGTCATTAGCATAGCCATTACTTCGACTGTGTAACGGATTTGTATAATTCCATTAGTTATTTGTATTTTCTTTTTCTTTCTTTTTTTCAATTAACATAAACTTACTAGAATATTGAAAAGTTATCCTCATTCCCCAAATTACTACACCTAAATTTTCCAAGGAAACACTTTAATTAAGGCCTAAAATTTAAGTTAAAAATAAGTCATAATTGCATATGTGTTGTCCCATGCATATGTAGTGTTGGGTCGAGATTGGATGAACATAGACATAGCTTCTTTTCATTAGCCATTGCGATGTCAAAATCTGATAATTAATGTAGTTACACAATATTAACACGACACAAGCCACTCTCTGCGTTGTGCTAGGGTTGAATTGCTAATAGTGGCACACCTAGCAAATAATTTTACACAAATTAGACATTCATTGCCAATAAAATATTTGTGCATTCATAAATCATGTCAATTATTTACATATATTTAGATTAAATTTATCTAAGTCCGAAAATTTAAGTTAAAAATAAGTCATAAGTGCATAAGTGTTATTCCACGTATATGTAGGGTTGGATCGAGACTGGGTGGACACGAACATGGCTTGTTTTCATAAGACATTACGACAGCAAATAATTTTACACAAACTGAACATTCTTCTTTTTTTTTTTCATGAAATATTTGTGCATACACGAATCATGCCATGTCCATTCTTTGCATATATTTAGAATAATTCCATCAACAGGTTCGATAGAGGTTTTAAAATTTGATGGAGTCTATTTGCCAATCAAAAATTAAAAATTGTATTGGCTCTTTAAGCCCCGGTTGGGAGTACTGTCTACAGAGCATGCAGCAGTTCCATTGCTTGAAAATAACAACAATATTTAATTAACGAAATAAAAATTGAAACCAGTTCTGCGTTTTTATTGCTTTGAAGAGAAAATTACATTTAAGAGAGAGAGATAAGCAGTATTGGCGGAAAAAAATTTAAAATAAATAAATAACAAATAGTTTAAGAGGTACCAAGAAAATTTAATGAAGCCACTTTGAAGCTCACAGTTGACACTTGGCAGCAGTTCGCCGGGCATTATCGTTTCGTGGCCAAGGGCTGTCGTTAGAATTCGGCCCAAGTACAACTGTTTGAATTCAACAGTTTCCCCCAAAGCCCAGAACCCACTTAAAATTTAAAATAAATAATTAAAATATTTAATTAATTAAATTGTCGTTAATTTCTTTTTTCGTCCCAAAAGTTCTTTCGACTGTCCACTATGATTGCTTTAAAAAATAATTGTTTCAAAACATATCCTATAAATAAGTCGTGTGCAATTTCACATAAATTTTTTGAGATAGTAGAACTATTTCCATTTAAAACATATATCAATTGTCCTTTATTGATTTATTAATTCATTTTACATTTATTTAATTAATTTATGTTTCTTATATATTGGCATACAAGGGTAAGGTTGGTGATACCAAAACTTAGGGTAAATGCTTATTTAATTATGATATTTGATTATTTAGTCTCCATATTTTAGAAAATACCTCAAAACACCACTGTAATTAAATATATTATATTCTTACCCTTACTTTTTTTTTCTTTTACAATAATATTCTTTTAAAAAATTCTTGACATTAATTAATTTATAGTAAATTACCCAATAATTATTTATTAATAGATTAATCAATAAATATCAATGTGAAAAAAACTAGTACTTTTTTTGCACCTATGCAATAATCTTACTAATAATTATTTTATAAAAAAATAATTTACCAAACTGTTCCTAAAAGTAAAAATAATAATATAAAAGTTTGTGAAAATTTTTGTATTACTTTTAAGGTAAATTTGATAAATTATTTTTTTATTAATATTCTCAAGAATATTATTACAAGGGTGTTATTGTGAAAATAAAGAAAAAGTAAGAGTAAGGGTGTAACATATTTAATAATAGAGATATCTTGATGTGTTTTTTAAAATATAAGGATTAAACAGATAGTTAACTCAAAATATAGGGGATAAACGAATATTTACCCCCCAAAACTTATCCTAAAAGGTTTATGATATTTATTAAGTGGGTAGTAAAATATTTCAATGAATTGCCTTAAAAACCATCACTACTAGAAAAATAGTCTTTTCTGACACTTGTCTTGTGACACTTTATTCAAAAGTATCAGTAGTTACATGTATTTGGGCTATTTTCCGTGTTTAACATATAAGTATCACAAATTGATGATACTATAGCATCTGTAAATTAAACATTAGATATCTGTGACACTAAGGTATTAGTAGTTTAAAAAGTTATATTTTAATTTTGTATCTATTGGTAATCGAACCAAAGACCTCTAAGTCATAACTTTTTAATTTTAAACGCTATACCACTAGGCCACAAATTTTTTTATTAATAAGTAAATGAATATTAAAATTTAAAGTAAATTACCTAGAAACAATTGATACTATGTCGTTTTTAATGGATGGTGTATATGAAACCTAAAATCTAAAAAAAATTTGTTAAGTCAAAAGTTTATCATGTGACTGGCGAAGCTCTCTTCGTTCTCTCTCCCTCACGCTCTTTCCCTCTCTCTCTCTCTAACAATGATCTGGCTTGAAAGTTGCCTCCATTAACACCTTGAAAGCCGCCATTTTTAAGCTAAAATTTCCTTGAAAAGAATTTAGAAAGTGTTTGAAGAATTTGGGCAAAGCTAGGGTTTGAAATTGGAATCACTAATGTAGTAACTCTTTATCTCATTATCTATTCTCATTGTTTAAGTGTTTATATGTTAATCGGTCGATGTTCATTGAGTGTGAATGAGACATCATACTTGTTTGGAAATCTAGGGTTTTTGTTACTTATAATCTAATATAATATTTAATAAAATAAATAAAAGGCTAATGTTGTTAGCCTAAAGGGCTATACGTAATGTAATTTTGATGATAACAAACATATGTATTAAGTAATTTAATAAATATTGTATTTCATATTTTCACTAGTTTTTTAAGGGTAATATTTATGCAAGTGAATCAAGTGAAATCAAGCTCAAGACTATGGCGAAATCAAGAATAAAGTTTAGAGTTCAACGGATAAATTAGTACAATAAATTCTTGTAAAGCCGGTATGATTTAATTGATGCATGATTTAGCATTTCAGAAGCTCAAGAGATTAATTTAATTAATTACTTTTCATAAACTAAAAGGTTTTATTTTTATTAGGTAAAGTATTTTGTGGATTTGAGTAATTTGGACTTAAATGTAAATTTTTGAAATCTTTGATTTTAATAAGTATTATTATTGAATTCCGGAGTTGGACCTTTTTACAAACATTTGAAATGTTTTGGGCCATACTATAATTTATGAACATTTTGGACTAAAGTGAAAGGTTTTGAGAACTTTGAAAAATATGAGTATTATGTTGAAAATGATCTTTTTGCGAAATAATAATATCTTTGGGGCCATATTATAATTTTAGAAAGCTTTGAAAAGACAACTACTCTTAGGAAATTCTGAAATTAGACCTATTTATAAAGTTTTATGACGTTTTGAGCTTTAATATAATTATAGAAAGGTTTGGGCTAAAGTATAATTTTATGAACAGTGTTACTGTAGTAAAATTCAAAAATAACGGTAATATCACTGTTCATGAGCGGCTAGCTGGATAAATCAAGCGGCTAACTGCTTGGTTGCCGGAATTTGCCTATAACGGCTAGTTTTAGGGTTTTAACTATAAAAACTCAACTCAAACTTCATTTTAAGAATCAATACAAGCAAATATAAGATCATACAATATATATTGAGCTTCCAAAACGTAAATCATCATAGATTGAATCATTGTTGAGCTATTATTTGCATATCTACTCTTAAAGAGAGTTTTTATTGTAATTTTCATTTCTTATCAAATTGTGAGTGTGTAAGTGTGAGAAAGACTTGGAGTGAAGAGATTGGGGAGATAATCTCTTGATTGTAAAGGTTTATTGACACCTTAGAAGTCAATTGTAAGAACTTGAAGCCTTAGGAGGCTTGGATAGTGAAATCCTCGAGCTTGGTTGGCTTGGAGGCGTGGACATAGGCAGAGATTGCCGAACCACGTAAAAATCCATGTTTTCTATTCCATTAAGGCGTTAGATTAATTTGTTGTGCGAATTGTATTGCATAATTTTTAAAAACCCAATTCACCCACCTCTTGGGTTGCGTAACTTGCATTTCAGATGTATTATAGTTTGAATTCAATTTATTAATTGGGACTTTGTATTTGTTTGGAAATCTAGGGTTTTTGTTGCTTATAATCTAATATAATTTTTAATAAAATAAATAAAAGGTTGATGTATTATAGTTTGAATTCAATTTATTAATTGAGACTTTGTATTTTGTTGTATATTTTTAGCTCAAGTGCTATTGGTGTTAATGTGCAAGTGTACATAACAAGTAATAAAATAATGAGTAATTAAGATCGTCTTCACATGGATTGATTTTACCAGAGCTGCTACAGCAATCTCAACAATGTAATCTCTTTTCTAACTAAAAAAATCAATTGACTAAAAATAGTAATACTGCAGCAACATAAAATGTAGAGATAATAAAACTAAAATTCAGGTTAAACACAAGGTTAAATCAATGAACAAGTGGTAGTTGAGTGAGCAAATTCTCTTGATGGGGTTGACTGTTTAGTGCATGTTAAGTTCAGTTGCTACAGCATATGCTACAGCACTTGATAGAATTCTCATGCATCCTCAGCCGTCGCATGTTGGATATCTCATACCTTTATGCAACCTAGCAGTGACCAGTTGTTATGTCAACATAAAATATGGCATTACAAACTTAGATTCTCTTTACCCTACAAGGTGAATCCTTATATCTAGTTCATCATAAACCTTAAATCAAGCACAACACTTTTAGAATTCAAGTTGAGACTCAATCCAGAAAACTCAATTTAAGACCAAATATTACTCTAATATGTTCCACTATGACAAGCCATGTTGTGACTCTCTCTTAACTTGTGTCATTAAATGGGAGGTCAACCGAAATAATTAGTGTAATATAATTTATTAGAGTAAAATGCTACGGCAAATGTGCAGCAACTCATATGAACAGTCAAAAACTCATCTAGATAATCTGTCACTCAAGTACAATTAAATTTAGTTCATAACTTGTAAAAGAAAAAAAAACGACAAAGTTTCAGCCATCAAGTACATATTTTCAAACAAAGAATAAAGAAGAAAAACAAAAATCGAATGAGAAAAGTTGAATCCCAAATATTTTGCAGATTTTGTTATTGGTGCAAACTTGCGTCAGTCTCTTCAATCTTCTTATTTGTTTCTTGTTTTTCTTTCAATCGTGATTGATGGCCTTCCCTTTTCTTATGATGTGTGCTCGTTTTTTAGTTGAAAATTAGGCTAAATAGAAGCTTATGTCGCGTATCTTCCCAATTAGGAAACTGCAGATCGCAATATTCTGTAAAATTCCCTCTATCGTTGTTTCAGGATTACTACAGCAATGGCAATGTTGCTACAGCAACGATTGCTACAGCAACTGCACTGTTCCAAATTTGTTTCAATTCTTCTATAGCCAAATTCTTTTTCATCTTTTGCAAGTCTATTACAACAGCATTCCTTCCTTGAAATTTGAGCTTCCGGTCACTTACAATTATACATATGATTTAAGCACAATTTATTCTAAATCAAACAAAATTTATTAAGAATAAACTAAGATGAATATTTATGCAAAAGATAACAAAAAATGTAATAAAACATATTAGTTACTCTTTAAGTAATCTTGATTTAAGTCTAAAAGTGTCATAATAACTCTTATTTCATAGAGTTATCATATTTGTTTAGAAATCTAGAGTTTTGTTGCTTATTAAAGGGAATGATTTTGTTAATTTAGTGCTTTAAGTGAATGATTTTGTTAATTTAGGCCAGAGGTGTTTAGTTAATAACAATCACATCCTCACTTATGCTAGCGAAACCTTTTTCTTTGTTGGGTGGTTTATATATTTATAGATCACTAAGGTTATGGTAATGAAATTGGTGAATCTAGGATTTTAGTTTGTGAATCACTTCAAAAGTGAAAACCAAGGTTATCGTTTGCTTTTATGCCTGATTTTACTTTAAACATGGGGATTTATGATATTCGAGTTGCTGGAAACTTTATTTTGAGGTGAAAAGTTGATTAATAGTTTATGAAATTATGTTGAAATTTTGAGGATTGATAGACTGTTGTTGTTGTTGAGTGTTAGAAAATGTATAGTTATAAAAGAGAAAATTGTCATTTTACACTTCAAGTTTTACTAACACCCTTATTTTTATGTATTTAACCTTCTTGTGATTTAATTACGTGTGTTTTATTTTAATTAAGTATTTTATGTATTTTAGGGGCATTATAGTCATTTCACAATAAAGGAGAGATCAGACGACAAAACGGACATCACTTTTGAACTCAGGACGGTCGAAAACCTTAGGAGGAGCATAAAAGGAAAAATGGCACTGTTCACATGTACGGTACTATTCATGTGTACGGTACTGTCTACGTTACTGTTCACGACACTGTTCACATAGACGGATCGATGATGTGGCATTGACCGATGATGTGGCATTGACTGATGAGGTGTCACGATCCTGTTGGACTAAAATTCTTATGTACTGTTGATGGTGACGTGACAGCATATCAGTGGATTAAAAATCTCACGTACGGTATATGCATCACACATGATTATTTTCAACCAAACCGCGTCACTGTTCAACCGGGTCAAACCGTGTTACTGTTCATCCGCGTGGTTAAACCGCGTACTGTTGACTGATGACGTGGCACAATCCTGAGCGTCCAAACTATTTTTAATCTGATGGCCATGGTTTACTCCATGTATCTATAAAAAAGGGGCCTCCCCCCCAAATTTGATAGCTCTGAATCCATTTTTGGGATCCATTTTCTGTAATTCCTTCTCCATTTTGTATTTTCTACGTATTTTAATAAATTTCCATTTTGCCCCTAATTCAATTATGAGTGGCTAATTTTCTTTCAAGCTTGGGTTGAAGGTGAAGTCTCAACATGTGTCATGAGCTTTATTTGGTAAATTTATTTTCCCTTCCCCTCTAATTTTTGTGGATGTTTTGACTTCTCGTCGACAAATAATACTAATCTTGTCTAGTACCGCATTGGTTTCACCGGCCCCCTAGTACAAGGTTATTATTATTTGGCACGATAAGCCCTTAGCACCATATTGATTAGAGTGTGGTTCATGAGGTATGGATTCCTCCCTCATGATTTAATTGGTATTAATAAGGAATATTTAGCCCATGATGCATGTTGATACGGATCCAGATACCCAAGTACGTCAATTTAATAGATTTTCACTTCAATTTATTCTCGTCATTTCAATTCCAATTTTAAGATAATCTAAGTCACTTTCACCACAAATCCAACCACCCATTTAGAAAAATTAATTCTACACACAATTAAAATCCATCTACTCGTGGGATCGACACTCGTCACCATTGATCTATTCTACAATAGATTCGTGCACTTGCGAGTTTAATAAAATTTGCACAACAATTGTAAACTTAGTTGTCTCAAAACTTGATTAAATGACTTTTAATTGATTTGAAATTTTGAGAAACTAAATTTAAATGTGAACATTTCGACTCTAGAAATTTTGGAATGAATTGGTTTTATGTTTGATTTTCAATTGATTTCTCAATATGGTTGGTTGTTGTCCAATTTTATTAGAAATTACCTATGTACCATGTTTGATATTGCAAACGAAAAGCCTAACAGTGTCAGAATAAGCTAAAATTCGGATAAACTAAACTTCTATATGCATACTTCAAATTTGAAAAATTTCATTTTGGTTGAACTTGTAATTTATTTTTAATGATTTTTCAATCTCTGCTGCCTCTGCAATAACTTCTTTTGATAGAACTATTCACTAATCTTTGATTCTATCAAACACTAGCCTAACGATATCACAATAACCTCAAATTTTAATATATTGTTGACTTATATGTCCACTTAAAAGCTGGCAAGTATCATAACGATATCCTTGCTGCTGCTTTTACAGTTTCATATGTTGTTTTGACTTACATAGTTTTGTCACGTGAGAAGCTAATGTAGAGTTGTCCAAATGACTTGGAAATTTTATATGTGATGCACTGACATATCTAACTATATTCTGTAAGTTTGATAACATTCTGAATAATATTGAATTGAAGAAAATCTTAAATCCAAGTTGTCAAGATTTCCTATTAAATCTAACTAGCAATAAATCTACTAACTTGCAATACTTTTCAAGAAAAAAAAAAGTATGTGTCAACACATCGAATTGCAATGGTAGAATAAAGTGCCAAAGGCATAAATTTTTTTCATTATATTTGGGACTATTCTTAAAGGTTAGTCTTTTTTTTTTGGTTGAATTTATTTAACTTAAATATCAGCCAAGTTATTAATTTCTTGGTTTACAATTGATTTGAGTTTTACGTTCTTGTTTTGTGTTGATTTGAGTTTTACATCCTAGTTTAAGACTTTGAACACTTTCAAGAAATTATTTTGGATGATGAGCATATGAGTAATAGTTAGAAAATTAATTTACTATATCAAATATCTATTTAGTATAGCGTATTAATTTTTAAGAACTATGGATTATTCCATGAATATTCTAGTAAAAGATTATGTTATATATGCATGTCTTAATATATAATAATTATGTTTTAAAGTTTGTTTTCTTTTTTCTTTCCGTTCTAGGTTTAGGAAAAATGTTTAAAGTGATTTTGGGTGATGATGTCAATCAAGTTAAAGAAACATTACTTGTGAGTGGTAATATATAATTATTATATTTTTATTCTTTTTTTATGTTCTTAAAGTTTTATATTCAAGTAAAACTAATGAATACTTAATTATAATTTAGGGTCATATTCTTTAAATGGTTCAGGTGATTAGATTTAAGTATTATAATAGATCTCATACTCACTTTATAAAGGCTTAACTAAGTTTACAAATATTATTTTTTTAGTAGTAATGATTTTGGATTGAACTCTCAAATTATTGAAATATTTTATGTGCAAACTTCATTATGCCTAATATAATTATGGAGATTCACAATTATTTTATGCCTAGCTTAAGAAAACTGTAGTTCGAGAATTATTTGCCTTGTTAACTAATCTTTTGGAATGAATAAACTGAGGAAACGAGTGATGATTTATTTGTAATAGAGCATTTGTGATAGTTTTTAACTATGCATGAAAATCATTTATGCTGAAACTAGATATTACATTGAAAACTTCTTGCCTCCTATAATTTGCTAGATGTATAACCTTTACCAAAAGAAAATAAGTTTATTAGATCCTTTTTTCTTATTTATATCTATAGTTGAAAAAACTATATGTCTTAGGTAGTTTTAGTGAAACAAGCTACGACTTTCTTGTTTACTAATTTTCTTTTGAAATAACTGAGTTTATTTGTAAATAGCTTATGAGAATTTTTTTTCTTTCTAACGAAATAATTTGAGTTCTATTAATTGTTGTTTCTCTAATGGTTGGGAATTGGCAGCCAATTTTTTTTTCTTTTCCATGTATTTATATGCATATTTGATCAATGTGTTTGAAGTATTTCTTTCTCAATTTCACTTGTATCCTAACCCATACAGTCTATTAAATGGAGAAGCTGCTGGTGTGATAACGCAATTACACTATTTATGTTCAAAGAGTGAAAGGCAATTATCCTTCTTAATTTAGCTTCTAGATTTGTTAAATTGAGCCATAAGTAGTAGGCATTTGATTGGGTGGCAGAAATTTTTATATATTTAATTTAGATTATTTAGTTATGAGAGTAGGATATTTCATATCTTGTTTATTGAAGTATTGGAATTTGTAATATATACTAATAATATTAAATATGAAATGAAAGATTTTGTAACATAAATCAATTTTTTTGTTATTTTTTGGTGCCTTTCAATTTTGCCAATAAATCAATGCACAATGATCCAATTCAAAATTTTATTTTTTTGAATAAATTAATCAGTGATACCACGGTAACAATAATCATAGACACTAAAAAAATATCAGCAACTACTAATATTATGGTATCATAATATTGGTGATAATGTAGTGATAGTAATCACTGACACCATATTCGTGAGACCACAAACAAATGTCATTAATTTTGTGACTGTCAGATTATTGACACAATTAACAAGTGTTACTAAAAGTGATTACTGACAATATTTTAATGTCAATAAAGTCTATTTTTCTAATAGTGCATGTAATTAAATCTCTATCTTCTCAATAGATTTTACACATAACTTCTCTTTAGAGATAATTTCACAATACCAACAATGAATGACACATCAACTGACTTGTTATTTAGAACATAAGCACGTCATGATCGAAAATCGTTTCTATTTAACGAAACGCTAGACATGAAAATCCTCAACAATGTATTATGTGAATGCCACCTAATTTTGGTGGCAAAATCAAGATTATAATTATGATGATAATGATAATAATCATGGTCCTTTTTCATCGTCCCATATTTTAATAACCGAATTTGGGGACCAAAACGTAGTTTTCATTACTTGTAATTCCTTAGTTGTCTGCCATTGCCATTTTCTCTATTTTTTAAAAAAATAAAACGTAAGAAGATCAGAAGTTATTGTTGAATGTATATGCATTTATATGAGGTTTATATGCATTTCGTACAAAAAATTTTGATATTAGTTTAGAAAAAACCCAAATTAATTTTTAAATGCCTTATATTATTGATGATTTGAAATCAGGTAGCCAACCAAATAAAATCTTAAAACCCATTTGGTCAAATCTCATGAGAGCAAAATTTAAACTCTCAAACTATGGAGTTCTGCAGAATTTTGATATGCGTATATGGTGTCAAAGTTTTATATGAAGGAAATAATAAATACAGTCTGCTAGTAATTCATTCAACAATTTTTTTTTTCATAAACACATAGCACTATAGTAGGATGTTAATGATTAGAAAGTAACATCCATGAAAGGCCCCCTGGCTAGCTTATTAGCTTTTGTTTGGTTGAATCAAAATCATAATTGCACTAAAACAAGAGTTGCATTTATAGGTAGGATTGAAAAAGAACCAAGAAAATGACCGAACAAGGCTACATAGAAAGCAAGAGACAAAGATGTAAAGTGATTTAAATTAATTTGCCCACCGACAAGTATTCGTGGCTCTTGTAACTTGTTCCAAGTCCCAAATGCCATGTGCTTGAGCTTCAGCCTTTTAGGTGTACCTAGCATAAATGTAAAAGCACTTTTCAAACTTGCCCAATGAAAAAATAAGCACTTCTGTACAAAGTGCTGCTACAGAAAGAGGCAATGCATGTAAAAGAAGAAATTAACTTGTAGGGTTTGATGGTGACAGAATTAAAGTTTTCAAGACATAATTTTTGGGCTAGTGGCGCATTAACACAATGCGAAATTAATTCAGAAATTGATTGCGGAGCTCCTAATCCTATTATGTAACTGAGCTGCAACTTTTATCTTTGACTTTAAATTTTCCTTTCTCTTGTGGCGCCCCTTGCGGCCTAACCGGTTAAAGTATCAAGATTTTTATAAGAGATTATTAATACGACTCATTAAAAAAAAAATAGCACAACTCAAATTAGTACTCTATTAAAATTATTAATTTGGAAGGTTTGGATTTTAAGATTTTGATGAAAAGACGTAATTTTTCTTTCTAAATCATATCAATGTTCTCGTTATGTTGAATGTTGAGAATTGCGAGTTAAGAAAGTTTGGTAATTAAGACAATTTTCATTTTTTTAATTACATTATAATATACTATAATCAATGGTAATAAATATAAACCTCTAATAAAATCTATCATGTACGTGATAACGCAATCTAAGTATTTTAGGTCCAAAATGAACCTGAGTTACATTGATATATTTGGAAGGAAAATTATCTTCTATAATGCATACAAGATGCATAACTTGTAAGGGGTTCGCAAATCGAATTTTACAAAATGGATTGGTGAAATTCAATCTAAATCCAATCTAATTCACGGATTGATGAAATTCAATTTAAATTCAATCCATATGTTTGTGGATCGGATGCGGATTTGACCCAATCTATATTCAATCCACAATTTTGCGGATTGGTTTGCAGGATAAAAATTTTTAATTTTGTCATATCCATGAACTAACTAAAAAAAAAATTAATATAAAAATGATTTTACTACCAATCAAGTTCAAAATTAAATATGACTTACATAAATTAATTGTTTAAATAAATATAGAAAATACATTTAAAGTTTCAAAATGCAACACACCAAAAAAAAAAATCTCATTTGTTTAGATCAATACATGAAAATTAATTGCTTAAGAAGCTATATTTTTTTATTGCAATTATTTTTATTTTATATTATTATCGGATACGATATAATATGGTGTTAATATAACTATATTTTAACTTATTTATTTATTAGTAAGTACTAATGCCATATTTAGAAGTTCAATTTTTTAATTAAATAAATATTTTTATTTTTTTATGGATTCGTGAATTTTTACGATTTATAGAAGTACATCCATATCCAATCCACAAACTGCGGATTTTTAAATTTTCAATCCAATCAAATCCACCAATCCATGAATCGAATTTTTAGGGATCAGACGGATTGAGCAGATCAGATTGGATTCTGAACACCCCTAATAACTTGAACTCTTACCAGAGCAAGTGAAGTGAGGAGATTTACCAATAAGTTATTACTTCCTAAATGGTCTCTTGAAATTTTGAATTAAACACAAAAGATAGAAATTTAGAAGAATAAAAAGTAATTGACATCATAATAGAACAACAAAATCCATTAATTAATTGCAATTATACTGAGTATGCCTTATAATCTTTAAACCTTCGAAGAATTAAAATTTCCATTATTCACGAAACCTAAACACTATTTGAAATAATTCGATGAAATCACTAGGAAGGAAAAGTAGGGATTTTAATTCAATTATGGGCAAGATAAACTGAATAACGTTCAATGACAAAATTACAAAATAATAATCTAATTTTAAATAGAATTCCTAGGCATATTTTGATTTAAATGCGCCCAAAATGACAACATTTGATACCTACCACCAATTTTAACTTTGCATTCATAGGACAAGTCAAATCTTCATAAAGTGGGTTTGGATAATGAGCCACTACCACTATTAACTTGGCCCAAGCAAGCCCAAATTAGAACCTTTTGTGGAATTTCATCAATCTTCCAATAGCTGTATACAATATTTTTATATTCACGCAGATATAAAAAGTTATGACTGAAAATTCTTACCAATAAGTGCACTATAAAACAAGTGCCTATCTTCACCAAATTACATATTTCTAATTCTCAAAATAGAAGGCCAAAAAAGAAAAAGGAGTAGGCATCCTTTTATTATTATTTTTTCAATTTAAGGTAATGACAAATTTGATTTGAGCCACCGATACCATTCAATTCAGTAGTAGAAAAAATTGATGAGTTGACAGCAGTAAATTTTATTTTCTAACTTTAATTTTTAGTTGTACTAAAATATGACGGCAAGATGAAAATGTTGGTCCTATTTAATTTTTTAAAACAAGAAAAATAATACATTAATTTACAAGTCCTTATCTTTTAATGTCTTTTCAGAGTAATGCTATAGACCGCAAGTAATATCCTAAATTTTTATCATCTTAAGTGAAAAATAATAAAATTGATTGTCTAATAGATGAATAATATCATATCATTATGTTAGCACCTGTGATTGAAATATTGAGATGCCTTGTGGGAACCGTAGTATATATTATTCTTTTTATAAATGGAATACTAAGTATAAACATAAAAAATAAATATATCTAGAAAATGACAATTCTATTTTATTAGTGATAAATTTATAGTTGCGCCAACAGCACCCGAGAATTTTCAAAAAATTGACCACAAATGAGATACTTTATCATTTCGCTGCACAATATAAATAGGACTTAGACTTTGAGCAATTAGGCAGTGACTTCTCATCTCTCTGCATGCCATCTTCATCTAGTTGTCCTCTATATATATTTCTCTCTGCCGTGAACCATATAATAGAATCCCAGAACCAGGAAAAGGCTGGATAAACTTAATATTTACAGCAACAGCAGAAATGTAAATATTTGTGCATCATGCTGTTTGTTTTTTCAGACGACTAGCTGGCTAAAGATGTTTTCTGTTGGTGGGAAACCACCAATATTATTAATTTGTGGTTCCATTGCTTCGATCTTTTAGAAATATCATCGACTGCCTTAAGCTGCACAATTATATATTCCTATATACTCTGAGGCGACCACTGATTTAGCCACCTAGATATTATCTAAAAAACCCTAAAATGCATATGCACAATTATATATTCTGAATCATGATTCATAAATACATACAAATCAAAACAGTTTGAGCAGATAGATAAGAGGGCTTCTATTTTAATCACTTACGTAAGCATAAATGTAAAATTGATGTGGCCTTAGGTTAATCATAATTATTCATATATCCATCATCATCGTGGTATAAATTCAACTCTCAACTATTTGCCCTCTAGATCAATTAATGATAAGGGGAGCAGAACCATGTAAATATCGATCAATGCTCAAATTCTTTTACCAAAAAAAAAAAAAAAAAAAAGATTTGAAAGATTTTGTGTACAAATTCTGTGAAAATATAATTTTAGTTTATAGATATTTATGGCAGATGTAATATTTGTTTATCTTTTTTTATTCTTTTAAGAAAGAAAGAGAAATGACAGAGTTTAAAGTGACTTTTTTACTACAGTACTTTCTTTTAAAAAATTTAATTTGAAGTGACCAACTAACTAACTGTTTAAAAATCATTCAACCAAATTCCTAAAATATGGGCTTGATGGTGAAGATATTAATACAAGAACATAATAAATTCATCAAAGAAAAAATACCTTATTATGTTATCTCTTAATAATAGAAATTCTTCCAACGCATCGAAAAATGCAATCTTTACCTAAAAATCTGTCAAGAAAACAATTTTTAATAATTCTTGAAAACAAAAGCACAAACCCCAATGATGTTTTGAGCCAAATTAACCACAAATAAAAAACTGAAACCATTTTGTAACCATGATCAAGTCACATGCAGTCACGCATATGCAATTAGGTTTATCTTGCAATCAAGAATTTAGTCAGTGCTTACTTACAACAAAACTAAACAAACCCCATTAATTTGTCACACATATCCATAACTTGGCCCTCTTGTGTTAGTTTCGCTTAGTCTTTCCCTTCTCCCAAAATTGCTGCTGCCCTTCATTTATCTGCTGAATGTGGAAGCAGCTCTGATGCCCTTGAGTTCCTGCATAAGGATTATTAGAAGGTAAGAATAACTCCATTCTTTCAAGCTTTTGCTTAGCAATTTGATCATGCCCATGATGATGATAATACATTTGCATATTCTCCCATTTCTCTTTAAACTCAATTGCACTCCTATAATAACCAAAACTTGCCATTTTCGCAGCTATCTCCTCCCAAATGCTTTCATTTGAGTATCCACTTTGTTCAAATTTAGTTTCCAAACTTGTTATAAGTTGCATCAAGTTCAACGTCTCGGGTTCATTCCATCTACAATCATGCATTATCAAAGATGATGACGAAACTACTTCTGGTTCTCTCCGGCCTGTAACCTTCTTCAAAGCCTCCATTAACGCGTTATCTCGCCCTTCAACCCAAGCTCTCTCCCTAGCCCAAAACTCATGCACCTTATCAAACCTAGCCATCTCTTGCTTCCTCCATTCTTCTTCTTTACACAACCTTTCTTTCTCTCTATCTTCAATAGTCTTCAACATTCTTTCCATCCAAGCTTCTTGTGACTCCATCAACTCCCTCATTTGTGCATCCACAAACTCTTTAACCTTACCTTTCCAATTACTACTTCTTTTATCCCTTTTACCACTTCGGCTCTCATTCATCTTGTTGTGCTTTTCCATTGATTTTTGGTTCATCATAAAGGCAATGGCTGAAAGATCTTCATCATTATTGTTTCCTGAAGACGCCGTTTCAAATTCAGATGTGTTGGAGAAACTTAAGCTCTGATCACTTAGCTTCTGCTCAAGATGATTAGACGCTTCTTGATTCTCTTGATTCTCTTGATTTGGTGTTTGATGAAGAAAATTAGTAGTGTTTTGGTCGAGAGGGGATAATTCTGAAACTGAATTTTGATTATTGCTTGTTTCCCCATAAAGGGCTTCAAGTTGTCGAAAAAACCTATAGTGCTTCCCATCTTGTCTCCCAGCTTTACCTTCCTTTGTTTTCTTGTAGTACTTGTACAAATTCTCAAACTTCTCTCTGCATTTTTTCTCACTTCTGTGGTACCCATGTTCTTCCGCCATTATCCTTAAGAAAAAGAATAAAAAAGAAAAAAGTAATAATAACTACAAAACAAATAAATAAAAGAATTAGAAGAAATAAAAAATAATCACCATAGAAAATCCTTAGCCCTAGTTTAATAAGATGGCTCAGTAATTATTAGAGATATAATTATATACCGCCAAGAGCATTAATTCCTCAGAATAATACAATTAATTATAAGCAGTCTCAATAATTAAAGGATCAAGAATCAAGATCTAAAAAATGTTCCTCTAATATCTTGAAGAAGGTGCCACAGATTCTTCTTGCTTTATTAAATTATATGTAGATTCGAGTCCACGGCACCAATAATTATTACTAGAAAAGAAATATAGGATTTACAGAAAGAATGTTATGAACTGTTAAACAGTCATTTTCTTCACCAAAGAACCTGTTTATGGGTACTTAACCAACGGAGGAATCTACATCTTTGCACACAACAAAACGAGTTAAAAATAAGATATAACAACACTTCTTCTCTGCTAAACTCATAAACTCTTGCCATTTTCAATCACCACCAAACATTGGTTTACTTTGTTCTGTACTGAAATAGAAATTAACCAAAAAAAAGAAAACCGAAACAGGTTTTTTTTTTTTTTCTTAATCAATTGAAAATTTAACACCAGTTTGAATGGCGGCAAAGAGATAATAATAAACACACATATATATACATGATACATAAAATAACAAAAATAAAATGCAATTTATTTGGTACCTAGAAACTTCATCCCACAAGGGTTTTTTGTGGTTAGCTTCTTTGAACTTAGAATCGAGTCTAGATCTGATCTCAAGGAGAGTAAGTGTCTCTTGCCTCGGCCATCTACCATTTCCACTTTCATTAGTATTACCCCATCCACTACTCTCCATATCCACTACTGCAGTAGGATGATTAGTAGCAGCAGCAGCAAAATCATGATGATGACCAAACCTAACAAGCCCACCTGCTGCAGGCAACACCATTTCACCAGCTGCAAGCATCACTGTCTCATTGTTAATACTCCTGTTAAAGAAATAGGGTTGTGGGGTTTCTTGATTCACCGGAAAATGGGTTCTTCCGGTGGCCAAGCGCCCGAGATCAGGCAGCTGATGGCCGTACTGATCAGCCATTAAGACAGTCACTTAACTTTTATTAGGTTTTTGAGTGAATTAACAAAAGAAAGATAGAGAGAGTCAAATATTTGTGACTTTTTGTCTGTAGAAATTGGACGCTTTTTCTTGGGAGACAGGATCCGATTCTACCGCATAAACTCTCATCACTCTTTCATCACTTACTACTGCCACTTAGTGTGTACGTATATTTTGTAACCAATGAAAGGATGACAAGTGTTTCATTACTAAACGAAGATGATGCCCCTATGGAAGCAGTAATTAGATGACTCGTGTTACTGGTACAGTATTGCTTAGAATTTGATCATTTTTTTGTAATTTTAAACTTTTGACCCAGATCATTTTCATGTGTAAAGCCAGTCTTGTTGGCGGCTAAGACCAACAACAATATATATGGCTCACTAAGTCACTAGTCACTCCTTTTGTCTCTTATCTCTTAAAGCACCCAGCCATTAATGCCCATTTTGTTGGCTCTTGTTTTAGCTAATGTTTACTGTTTAGGGTTTGTGCGGCACCGTTGAGTATTATAGAACTATTTACTCATTAAGAGTAAATAGATTTCACTTGTATAGTTGTATGCTTGAGTCAATTTGAATACACAATTATAGAAGTATATTAGGATAATTTCTTCCCTACAGATAAGAGGTTTCTTGATGGCCATTTTAGTTTTTGTAACGAGGTTGTCCTTTTTCTCTTTGATTTTGTGCTCTTTTATATCTAATACTCTAGTAGAAAAAATAAAAATTCAGCAAAAATCATTAAGGGACATGAACACCCAATAATTTATATTACATTCGTTTTTCGGATAAGGATCCTCCACTTGATTTTTTTTTTCCCTCTTAGGCCCTCCTCATCTTTAGAATTTAATGAAAAAGGTTGGCTTAAATGTTAAAATTAAATAAAAATTCATTCTTAGCCGCTCATTAAGCAAGGAGAGGATTCTAATCCTTATTTTTTTTATTTTTTTTATTGGATATTGTATCTTGTTTATAAAAAAACAAGTTCACTTTTATTTTCCTACTAGAGATTGCAAATAAATAATGTTTTAATATTCTCTTTTTTTTAAAGATGTATTATCTTATAAATTTATTGAATTATTGATTTATAGTATGTTGACTCTAAGGACCTGTTTGGGATTGTTTTAGGAGGTTTAAAAGTGATTTAGAAGATCTAAAAGCTAATTTTAGTGTTTGGTAAAAATAAAAAATCAAAATCACTTTTGTCAAAATCAACCCCTTATGCAACTTATTTTGAAAAGTAGGGAAGGAGTACCTTTTATATTATGATTTTTAGAATCAATTTTATCCTTTAGGGAAATTATCATTCATATACCCTATATTTGCTCTGTTATAAAAAATATTACAACACTTTGAGGGTGTATCAATCATCCACCCTTAGTTGACAAAATGTATCAGCCAACCACCAAACCGTTAGTTGTCGTTTGAAAGTTAACGGAGTTACAGTGAATTGTCGATTTTACCCTTGAAAATTATCACTTGTATACCCTTAAATTCTCTTTTTATCATTTGTATACCCTTAAATTATCACTTGTATCATATGAAAAGACCAAATTACCCTTCTGACGTCATCATACTTAAACGGCAACTAATCATTTGGTGGTCAGCTGATACATTTTGTCAACTTGGGGTAGACGATTGATACACCCTTAAAGTGTTGTAGTATTTTTGATAATGGAGTAAACTAAGGGTATACAAATGATAATTTCCCTATCCTTTAATACAAGTCTATAAATATTCTTAAAATTATTACCTAAACCCAAAATTATCCTTATTCAAATTAGAAACAAAATCAATATTTTAATAAAATTTTGTCATAATTCATCAATATAAATTTATTAATATCAATTTATTGGTTGAGTTATTACTAAATTTGTTTCACTATATTATAAATTTAATTATCAATTGTTTTAAGACAAAAAAATAAAAAAATTAAAATCAATATATTATAGATTTTATTTTTAATTAAAATTATTATAATACACAATTAAAAATATTTTATGTACATGTTTTTATATGTATAAGTAAATTTTATTCTACATTATTTACATTTTAGTTATTTATTTTCTCTTAGTAGTTTAATAGTAAAATTTACCAAATATTCATAACTGCTTTCAAAACTCACAATACTTCTGAAAATAAAATTTACCAAACACTTAACTAATTATCTTCATAGCTTATTATTTCTATAGCACAGCTAACAACAATTATTTTAAAAGTTACAACATTCTCAAACTGACCTTAAGTTGAGACCGATCAAAAGATATTATTTAATTGAGATTACCAATTTAACGGTAATTAATTTATAAGTTTTATTAGTATTTATTTTCTCTTCTCTTTATTTCAGTTAATAAATTTACTTTGACTAAAAAAGTTACTAATAATCCCTTACAAGAATCACAACAAAAAATGGTTAGAATTAATTTGGCAATAATGAAAATTAAAAGAAGATTAGTCAGATTTTCTTACGAAAAGGGTAACCCCAAATCATTCCCAAGATCATGATGTGATTGCCTTTCATTGATTGTTATGTTTAAATAGAGTTATAGTTCGCGCCAATATAATATTAATTTCTGTAAATGTCCTTTAAGTCTCTATAATTTGAGACAATTGTCTAGTGGATCTTTATATTTCTAAAATTAAAATTAAAAGAAAAAGAAAAATACTATATATATATATATATATATATATATATATATATATATAGAGGTTAAATTATATTTTTGTTTGGTATGACTAAAAATTTTAATAAATTTAACTCACAGCAGATAAATATAGATGATAATTAAATGGATCTAAAGGAACACAAATATATAACACTACCATAGACCTTTGAGATAATTTTTAAAAATACTCTATTAACTAGACAATTAACCTAAACTATAAGGAGTAGAGGAACATTAATCTTTTTAATTTGTTCTTTCATTGTTCTGTTTATATTATAATAAAATAATATAAATATCTTATGAGGTGTGGAGACGTCAAGTCAGAATTTTACCGACACAAAATGTCAAATTTTCTCTAGTAAAGAACCGAAATGCCCTCTAAACATTGCTTAATTCAAATGTGAAAAATGGCTTATTTTTCCAATGTATTCTTCACTTCGAATTAAATAAGCAATCGTAATAAATATCAATTAACTTTACGTGAGTAACACATATAATGCAATAAGTAGCAAGTCACAAAGATAAGGAATCCCCTAATCTTATTCTAATTTCTCCAGAAAAACTCAAAATGTTGAGACGAGCTCTATTGCATCCCATTAGGTGTCAATTAATGAGCACTGCTCAGGAGACAGCAATCTGATCATCAGGTCCACAGAACTAGGGACAAAAAAACATTGTTTTGGTGCTTTTTTTTTGTTAAGAGAACGATATCGTTTTGACCTTGAATCTGTTAATTTGATGACAGTGTGCTAACTCTAGCATTTTTCTTAATTTCATAATCTCTAGATTATGGAAAATGGTATTTTATACATTATAACTGAAGGTGGCTGGAATTTTTTTACCTTCATTGGCGCCTACTGTGGGAAAACTTGGCTGAAAAATTTTTCCTCACTAAAACCCACATGAACACTACTTTACCATCATTTTTTTCGATTGGATTTGGTTGTGAATAGTTGAAAAAAGAGGTGAATACTCACACATACTTATGAAAAATAGGTTTATGTATGAGACCCTAACCTTAAAAAGGCATTAAAGCCAAAAATCCAAGAGAAAAAAATGAAGATCCCTCCTAAGTAAAAAAAACCCTAATCTTATTTATTGTTCTCACTTCCATCAGATTAAAAATCAAACACTGACTTGAGCGTCGGAGTACCTTTTTCAAGTACTCACCACATCATATTTAAGTTCAACAAGTATCACAAGTTTTCTATAAATAAAAAATACGTGTAAAGATAAATTCTTATTTCCTTCAATAACGATATCAAGAAGGATAGAAACGACAATACTATTTATGAATATTATATTGTTTAAATATGTAAAAATGTTACTATATAATGAATATTAACATCTTTTCTATCACCGTGCCATTCAAATATCAGTACTCCTAAATTACGTACTTCGTTGTTAAATAGCATGGCGTCTATTTTCTCCTCTTTCGAGATTCCACTGTGTCAACATCAGAGGCAGAGAAAAAAACTATTGGGCTGCTTTATTGCGTGGTAATTGATTTTGGGGCACGCACGTAGTCCAGTCTTGGTGATTTTGAACTGAGATTTTCTTATTCAATTCTCTGACCGAAAGGAAGAAAAAGAACGTGAAGCGTACTGCATGCATAGATATTGTTGACATCATCAAGTGGCTGTTGTAGATTCTTAACCGTCCATTTTTGTCAAAGATTCTCAGTCCATGTCTGAGCCACACGCTCAGATCTGATTACTTCTTTCAGACGTTTATGGCCCCCTCCTGTAGCCGTAAGAGTAATGTGACGTGAAAAGCTGAAGCCCCAGACACAGCCATAAAAGCTATTTGAAAGATGAAAAAAAAAAAAGTTTTTAAAAGAGTAAGTTCTTTTATTATTACGGATGGCAAAATAAAATTCGAATCTTAATCAAGATCTAGTAACGAGTCCTCACTGGCCCAAATGGGATAATACTACATTGCCAACTTTTTTCGTTATCATTAACAACACTATTGTTACAACTTACAAGCCGTAAATAATTATATGTGACACGCATTGAACGATATACAGATTGTGCATAAAATATTATTGCTAGTATTTTTTTTCTTTTTAAAAAAGGTGATTGATTTGCTAGCAATGATGCAACATGGACACGTCCATGTGAGAAAAAATGCTCATTTTATTCCTTACAGTTTGAGTTAATTGACAAATTAATTAGTTTCTATACTTTTAAAAATTATCTAAAATGTACTTATTGGATATAACCTTTCTAGAACAAAATATTATTTCTATGAATATAATTCACATACAATACAACTATCAACATAGCTCTCTCCCCCCCCCCCCCACCCTCTTTCTCCTACTGCTCAAAAAACTTTCTTCTCAAGTGATTCTGCACTAGAAATTCCTTTATTTCTCTTGCATTTTTTTTTTGTGTTTTGTATTTCTTTCTTCACTCAGATCTTCAGATTTATGGTTTGATTTGTCCACTCAGATTTTCATATATGTGCTGGTTTATTTGTTCGCTCAAATCTTTTTATCTATAGTGATTTTGTTTATCTTATTCTATTTTATGTATTGTGGTGTAATTTTTTTTCTTTTGTATATTGTAGTATATCTCTCTCTCTCTCTCTCTTTTTTTAAAGTCAGAGATTAAGATCTAGGAGATCTTATGCTACAATATGTGGATCTCTATAGAGAAAATCCATCACAATAGCAATTGAAAGACCCACATCAATTCAAGGAGTATGCTATGAAAGAGTTGAGGGACATCCTATGGAGCTTAAGTTAGATATGCGCACGACATTTGATGGTGTTGCACAAGGTTTCGTTCTGTTATTCAGTGTGGAAATGCTATGGTTTGACTAATCAATTATTGTGATAGATTTTTACTAAGCTTTGTCTGTTATTGTATTGTGACGTAATGTGTGTACTCTGTGTTTGATGAAATGAAGTGAATTTTAAGCGTATTTAAAACTAATAATAATAACTTTAGGTACAATAAGTAAATATAGATGATAATCAAAATAACTAAAGATAAAATTATAAATTTGTCTTATAAAAACTGATGTGATATAGCTCAATTGATTAGATAAAATAACTCTTGAACCACTATTTTGTATTTTTGTCGAACCAATAAATTTAGATCACATCAATTTATACAAAAATTTATTACTCATCATCGCTCTTAGTGATACAAACTATTAAAATAATTAAAATTATCTATTTTATTTAATTAATTTTATGGTATTAGTTAATTTTGAACTAGTCAAAAGTAGTTGCACTTATTTTGTGGAACTACATGTAATTAGTGGAGCATTATGTGATAACATGCTTAGTGTTACTAATTTTTAGGTTGTAATCCTAAATAAACTTTATTATATAAAGCTTGATATTATTCAATAAAAGGTATCAGGAGTTTATTATTTTGACAACATAAAAGTTGTAATTGGAAATTTATTGGTTTATCGAATAATCAATACTTATTTGGAGGTTTAGATTTCCTCGAATTAACCCTATTTGTCATCTAATTTTTCTATTTCATTTGATTTCTCCTTATAAACTTTAGTGTTCATATCACTTAGTTAAACAAATTTTAGCAAAATCAAAGCCCCAGACATGAATCTTTTCCCTAAATTTTGAAAATACAAGGAGCGAATCAAATCACACTTATGTGTGTGGAGTTAGCCGATCGAGCCGTGAGGCGAAGCCAAGATGAAATTATTGGGAGAGGGCAAATGATGACGAGGGAAACTTCATCTGACGTGGCAGATATTGCCGAATGATTAAAGTTAATTAAGAAATCTTTAATGCTATTCACAAAGAGTCGGATTTTTATCAGCGTATGAGCAGCTTTGGAGGGAAAGGGGGGGCTTGTCTAAATTTTCTTTGCCAAAAAGGGAATGTGGGTCCTATAATCACAGCTGTAAATCAGAATGCGGATGAAATGATGGGAAGTGGGCGCCGGGTGGGAAATGAACGGGTGTGACTGATTTGATTGGAGATGATGATGATTCTGAAAGCCAGTATCCCTTTTTGTTTAGACATCATTAGGTAATCTCTTTGTTTGGAAACATTTTTGCAAGTTTTTTTCCCCTCTAGTGAAGTGCGTGCCTCGTTGGTTTGATGATTCCATCTAATCCCTCGTATCCTCTCGTACCAATTTTTCTTGATTAGTTAGATGCAATCTTTACATATTTAAGATTAAATAACGATGATAAAAATTGAAGTATTAATTTGATGTCAAGCTGATAATCGCACATTTGTGTTCATCTCGCTCACTTTTACTAGCAATGCTTGAATAGAATTTGTTATTCATACGTTGATGGGTGCTACAATGACAACTCTAATGCTTTCATCAGAACTCTACAGTCAAATGTGTTTAATGTTTTATTGAGCTGAGGAATAATATCAGGTAAAAGGACCATTATACTCGTGAGGGAGTATGGATGATCCTAGATCAAATGAAAAATTTTACTTTTTATTTCGCTCACTTATAATAACTATTAACTTTCAAACTAGCTTTTAATCTCTTGCTTAAAGGTGAATAAATATTAACCTTAAGTTGATGACCAAGTGAAAAGACTAATTTTCTTGTGCCAAAAGGTTGTAAAGACGATAATTGTACATTAGTAGGTAAATATTCCAACTCGGATCAATCTTTAACTTTTAAGCAAACTTTTACCTAGTCCGTACAAAAGATTAAGATCTTATGTGGTCTGCAAGATAAGCCAAGCCCATAGCATGCCCAATGGGGCAAATCAGGCCCATCATTAACCCAGCCGGCCCAACACTTGACCGCCAATTTAGCAAGTTCTTCCTCCCCTTGCCTGCTTCGACAAAATCATGTTAGGGTTCAAGTGTGTCGCAAATTCACCAATTTTATTAAATCTTCTTCCAATCTATCACCAACGCAGCAAATTTCCTTCCGATTTTCGCTTCAAATCCAAAACCCATTACAAATTATCTCCAAGATTCATTCTTTTTGCACAGAATTCTAAGAATGACAGCAGCAGCAGCAGCAGCAACAACAACGACAACAGCAATGGCAAAGACCAAGAAAATCAAAATCAAAAGGGGTCGTTTGTTAATAATAATGGGGATGATATAGAGAAAGATCGACCGTCAGGGTTCAATCTGAAGTGGGGTGACGTATTGAACCCGGATCCTGATAACATATTCGCCGTTGGATTGACGGGTCTGCTGACATGGGCAAGTGTGCAAGTGCTGTGGCAGCTATTAACAATCTCGTTGGCTATTCTTGTTGCTGCGCTCAAATACTCTTTCATTGCTGCTCTTCTTATTCTCATTCTCATTACCCTTCTTTGAGTAGTGGCATGTATTATATTTACTATTGTGTTTTGTCCTGCTGAAGTCGGATATAATTAATGAATGATGTTAGAATTTCAATATTTAAGTACCAATTTAATTTTCAATATTATGTGTGGTTATCATAATTTATAAAATTATCTATCCGTTATGATAAATGTCATATTACTTAAAAATTTAAATTAAGACTTAAATGTTCGAATACCTACCATCACTCATAATTCATTAGCTTAATGTTAATGGCAGAACATAATTAACTAGCCTTATTGGAAACTTACAGACAATGTTGAATCAAAATATGTATGCTAGAACCTACTTGCATGGAACCATCTAAACCTAAACAAACCACTCTATAAATAGAGCATAATACCCACCATTTTGCTCAGCACCACGACACCACACACAACACACCCACCATTTTGCTCAACACCTCACCACCACACATAACACATAAGCAACTCAAGCATCTTTGAAAAGACCTCGTTTATTCTCTCTTGCGAGTAAAAATATTCTCTATCTTCTTTTTAGTTTTTTCATAAGCATCCTTAATTAGCTTGAAAAATTTTCTAGTCCTTAACAACGTTTCCGCTAGAAATTGTCTTAATGCTGCATGAGTTGCTGCGTAACATACTCATCCGGCAATCTTTAAAAAAGTTGTTTTACGGTTTATGTTTAACAACAAAAGTGTCATATTAAGTTCCACGTCTCAGTAATGATGCGAAATTCTGCAATTCAGACAAAGCGCCAGCACAATGTTCTACTTGGGGGCTCTTGAAAACGTAACAGAGGCAAGTCACCTCTATGGATAATCCATGTTCGAAGGAGAAGCTTCAAA
This sequence comes from Citrus x clementina, assembly GCF_000493195.1. Taxonomy (NCBI): domain Eukaryota; kingdom Viridiplantae; phylum Streptophyta; class Magnoliopsida; order Sapindales; family Rutaceae; genus Citrus; species Citrus x clementina. Next base: position 9,453,439 of record NW_006262274.1, read on the forward strand.
ATCCCTTGATTTCTTTATTTGGGATCTTTGGGGTGGTTGATTTCGTGTCTCTGTGAGATACAATGAAGGTGGATAATGCTTCCTTGAGAAGCATAGCTGATTGATCCTTTAATTCCAAGAGCAATACAATTATATCATTAGCTACCACACTAATCGTTTTAGCAAAGTGTAATCACGACATTATGAGAGTTCGTCAAAGTGATTTTTATTTTTATTTTCAAAGAGAATATGGAAAAGAAGAAACCTCAATATGATCACTACATTGGAGAAAACAAACAACAATTATCGACATTTTTGAAACTATCTGTTAACATTTTAAATATCTATTAAGTTTGTCAAAAGCCGAAAGAGGAAAGATCGTACAGATCGACTTTGTTTAGGTAATTCAGGGATCCAGAAGCCCATGGGAGTCTAGGATTCAGCTCATATGAGAAAACCACTCTATTTTCCAATGGTGAGGGAGAAGTAGTGAAGAACCCTTCCAGTCTTAACAGAACTCTAAGTCAGAACTTCTGTGGGGCGCAATCAACCTGGCAGAGGAAAGCAAAGAAGGAAACATTCTTATTATGGTATCATCAAAATATAAAACACCAATTACTATGGAGGAGGAAAAAAACATGAATCATTAGTCAATAAAGCAAACCTAACCTTCATTGAACTTGATCTTCTTCGGCGCAGGCATGACATTACCCACCTGCAAAACAGCATAAATCATTAGTCAACGAAAAACAACTTTATTTCTCTTCTACGGCGGGCAACAGTTAAATAGTAAAAGTTCAGCCATGCCCCAGCAAAAGGTAAAAAAATAAGTATGGCTTTTATCCACTTGTGTCTAATTATGACAATTATAAAAACAACAGCATCAGCGGCTTGTGAGTATCCAAGCTGTAACATTAATTATTCATTCAATATATGATGTGAAAATTAGCCTTTTTCCAAAATTTAGACAAAGTTTATGCCCAAAATAACATCACAAACTAAACCAATCAACTTGTGGTGACTTTATCACCAACCTAACTCATCTAATGCAGTTTGGCCAACATGCAACTGTATGATGTGTCAACTAGAGGTATACATCTCAGAATTTGAAACCTTCAAATTGTAGTAGTACTCATGAAAAGAAGCATCGAAATTTCAATGATAATAGCTTTTCCTTCCTAAATTAAATGATTAATTAAAGAGGAAAACAAAATAATGCTCCTTACAATTTCAGGGCATTCATACTCAATACCAGCAGCCTCTATCCTCTTGCGCCGCTTCTGATCACGCTTCAAGATTTTCTCCACCAATTTTTTGTGTTCTTCCAAAGTTCTTTCCTGGAAAATCATTGTAAAGAAATCAAAATTCTTGAAAGAGGAATACTTTTCTTTAATTTCCTTTTACAAGCATCAAAATAACAGCACGATGAAAAAAACTTCTCTTATCCACTGTATATTACCTTGTTTTGTAGCTTACGTTCCACTTGAACCCGGTCAACTGGCTTGTATCGAGGATTGAAGCCTCTCCATCTACATATTAAGGGGAAAAGCAGAGGCAAAAAGTAATCATCAGCCCAGACAAATGGCAACAAGCTCTTGAATAGACATTTCCACAAAATATAACCTGCACACAGATACAATGAAACAATGTACGCATTGATGACCTTGGTAACTAATAATAGGATAAGGCTATTGGTTATCCTCATTTATTCTGAACTAGGTTTCATGAACCCTAGTACCAGTATGGTAGACAGTGCACTTCATGCCACAGATAAATTAATATTTCCCATGAAAATGTATAAGCTGAAATCTATACCTAAATCAAGTGCCATGGTACCCAACATAGGTATACCTAGATAAAATGAAAAGTCCATGTAATTTCTGAGCATGTTCAGAATTAATACAGATCAGAGCTAGAGAAGCAATGGCCTAAACAAATGTCTTTTCTTGTATATAATGAATTGTTTTGAACATTTTTAATTTAAGAAGATAGGAAACTAATAAATTTTCCCACAGGCTCAATCATTCTGTTACCAGGGGACTAGAGAAATAAAGAAAACAGAAAAATATTCTCAGAGTTTACTTCTTGAGAGGCTTCCCCCTCAAATGGCTACTAATTAAACACAATATTTTATTAATCAAGCCTGCAGACAAAACGTAAGTGCACGTAACTCTGGACAGGAATTGCTATTTAATTTAACCAACAACCACATGGCCCCTCTTAATGACCGCCACCGTCCCCAACACAAAGGGAAAAATTAAAAGAACTTGCATTTCTTTCTCTTCTCTTCCTATTCATTTATTTTCTTCCATATTCCCCATTCAATTTCAAGTGTTAGATAATATAGGGTTAATGATCATAAATTCATACACCTTAATACTTGTAGTAAGAGATTATTATTTAACTGCTTACAGTTTTGGATGAACATGTTCTGGAGGAATAAGATGCACTTGCAAAATGTGCTCAAACAACAAATAACCATGCATGGCATCAGCTACAACTTCTGCTACCTACACTCAGCAAAAGCTACGTCAGAACAAAAATGAGGAAACAATTATTTAAGCAATTGAGCATCATCAAATTCCTACAGAAATACAACCTCAGGATCATTAAATTCGATGAACCCAAAATGCTTTGACTGTCCAGTCTGAAAGAACATCAGACCAATAAGTGAGTTAATGTCAGCTATAATAATGCAAGTGTAACTGAAATTATCAAAGATACAGCTAAGGACCGTGACCATTTTATTCCGCGCGATTCTTAGCCTCTTGATTGCACCAAATTGGCTAAAGAAAGCTGCAGACAGAGCAATCATCAGCCAGAAATCAGCAAACCCACATAACCAATAACCAGATAGATAAAATCAACACACAATTTTAGAAAAAGTTCAAAAATCAATAAAATCAATATACCTTGCATTCCTTCTCATAGAACCCAGTGGAATCCGGCCAATGTAAACCCATAGCTTTATTTACTAATACTTCTCCTACGTAAGTTTTCGCCCAGGCCCACCTTCCAGGGGCTTCAATCCAATAAATACCCCCAAAAAAAAAAGAAAAATTCGATAACCACAACAACAACATTATTGTTATGATAAAAAAGGAAAAAAAAAGCTAACCAAGAAATCGGCGGCGCCTTTTTTATCACTGGGAACTGGTAACTGTGAAGAAACTTTCTTCAAATTCTTCTTCAATGCTTTCTTTTGCTTGGCCCCCATCTCACTGGCAGAAAAAAATAATCAGAAAGAAACTAAGTGCTGTTCATATAAACCCTAAAACGTGTATAATTTCATTAAAAAAAAAAAGCAAAACCCTAGAATTAAAACAATGAACCTTTTTGTTACTCAGTAGCTTCCTGTGAGCCCCTGCTGTCTCTCGAGAGGAAATTGTGGAGAGGCAAAGTGGAATTTTAGAGAACTAGGGTTTAGTGAATATGACCATTGCGAGTTTACAAATGGGCTGGACAGATTTGGATTGAATCCGAATTTCAAGGCTCGTTTAAAAAAGCCCATATACAATAGTGGATTCGGGTTGGATTAAAATTAACAAAATTATTAAAGTAGTTCGGTTTAGGTTCAGAGTTTGTTACACAATTAATCATATTATATTGACTTATATTTATCTAGTAAACTATGTTATATTTGTCAAATTTTAAAAAACCCTTATCAATAATGTTATCGATAATAAGAAATCATCTTAGTAGGGATAGCAGAAATTCTCACGGTGACGGAAACCCTTGAAAATTTTCCTCATTTAGGGAGAGTAAGGGAACAATTTTATACTCAATTTCTTATTCAAGAAATAAAAAGAGACAATTTTTTACCTACTTATTTATTCGAGAAAGAGACATGGATGAAATGAAATCTTCATCCCCTCCCCATTTCCCTATTTTAATTTTAATTTTTTAATTTATTTTTTAAAATTATTAGTGAATAAATAATAAATTTTAAATTTTAAAATATTAAATATTAGTGTGAATAAAAAATATCAAAATATTTTTACAAATAATATAAATTTTAGTTAATATAAAATGCTTAATATAATTTAAACTTAACTATAACCAAAATCACACAATCACACAAGCATATAACTCACAAATCAAATTATAAATCACTCTCTCACACTTTTACTCATATTTTTCAAATTATTCGCGCAGTAACAAGCACTTAACTCATCTTCATCTCATCATAGCCTAATAGTACGTCGCGTTGTCAATGACCGAATAGCCTAACTCATCACAATGTCAATTAGCAGCCACACATGCGGCTTTGTTGCGCCATAGTCGGTGATCATATATCATTACTCATGCACAACAATCACGTCAATATTGTATAAAAATTACATTATTTAAATTTTATTTTGAAAATCATTATTTGAATAATATATATATCAAAAGTTTGAAAGAGTAGAATGAAATAAGACCCATTCACGATTATTCTCATTTTATTTCATATATTTTTAGGTTAATATGATTAAATTAAATTTAAAAACTAAAAAGATATAAATTATTTAGGGTCAGGAACCCTTGGGGATCTCCTGTTATTATTCGAGAAGAGAACGGAAATCCACTCAAGCAATTCTAATGGAAACGCAGAGGAAATGGGTACATATGTAAAACATTGAGAATGAGTACGGGGATGTTAGTCCTCTCCCTCCCCTCCCCATTGCTATCCCTACAGCTTAGTATTTGAATTTCTTTAAACAAGAAAACCGAAATTGCCACCCCCGCATGCATGCATGGCGTGAGATGGAGGAAGAGAAAAGGTGGATATTTATAGTTCATTACTTCTTCCGCAATCTTTGACACGGCCACGAGTAAGTCTCAAACTTGCACTAGGAACAATTTACACACAGAATCAAGGTATGCATTATGCAACTACGAATAGTTAGCAGTCCTGTGATCGACAAATTGCCTGTAACCCTAGACCCGAAGTAGCTCAAGCTTTAAAGGGATATATGTCAAGCAGCTTTGTGATTGATAAATCACTCACTCTCCATGATTGTACATATATATAATACACAAACCCCGGCTGAAAACTTGCCCAACTTCAATGCCAGTTGTGATCTCACAGTAACATACCATTCAGGATGATCAAGTAACTTTAACCTTTGATGTAGCAGTCAGGATAAAAAAGATGTATGAATCTGACTAATAATTGCTCCAAATAACAGTGCACGACACTAGTAAGCAGTAAAGCCCAGTGCAAATAGAATTCTATGTAAACTCTTTGTACTTCCGCCAAGATGGCTTTAATATCTTGACAAGTTTCAGCTAATATACAGCAAGCAGCTACAAAGTACTGGAGTATGGAACAAAATTTCCCTGATAGTTGAGGTTGCAAGATAAGACTGATCAATGTCTTGCTCGTTGGCTTAGATAGACAAGAATATGAAAATATATATGTGAATGTCAGCTCTTTTACCTATGCTTAATTGGCAAAAGCAACAAAATGTACATGGCAAAAATCCTGCATAGTTTCACATTTGGACATTAGGACTTTCATAAAGCTATCAACACTAGAATGAATGCACCCTGCTACCAAACCTGCTACCAAACCTGCTATACAAATTAACCTATGCATGCGATATAGCTTTGGCTAAATAAACTGATACCAGAAAGAAACAACATTAATAACTGAATTTTGAAGCTGGCATGGAAGAGCAGGAGTACCCGTATGATTAGCAAATGAGAACTACTATCATATTAACAACTATTGTTATTGAGTTTTTACCCCTCTGGATTTGTCACAAGGGTTGTGCTGAGAGTGGCTGACAAACAGAACTCATGAGCAATTGTTGTAAAGTTTCCATAATACTGGGGAAAGAAGGACGAATTTCAGGCTCTCTGCAGATAATTAAAGTGCATTATCAGGGAGAGGTGAAGCAATGAATAATGTTGTGAGTTAGTGCCTTATGCTCGATTAGTGCCTTATGCTGGATCACATATCATAAAGATAAAACCATTTTTCATTAACAGAAAAAATTAAGAGAATCAACCCTGGGATTTTTTTGAAGTAGGTTGTGAACTTACTCGGCCCAGCAGGTCTCAATTAAGGCAGCCACCATTGGATTTACATTCTTGGGAATCTCAAGCCTTCTACCCTTAAACCCAACAGCAGAAATGACCTGCAAAATTAATGTCATATTCTTTTAGCAACATCCCTAAAATAAGTCGTCCAGACTCTCAGGTGTCAAATCTTATCACAGTTCCAGAACAAGAAGAATAAAAAAGCACTCAAGGGAGGCAGAGAGTTTAACTCCTACTTTATCAGCATGATATTCAACTACTCTTTCAGGATCCTTCTTTTTGCCATTAGTAGTTATTTTTCGAGCTAATAGCTATACTGTTTATTAAAAAGGGGGAAAATATTTAAACAGATTTCATCAGTAAAATCTGTTTTCCTATTGTGTTTCTTACAGATGCAAAATTTTGTTGGTCACCTTCAAAGGAATTTAATTTTTCTTAACCAGTGATCAAGCGTGGAAATATCTTGTCATTGTCAGTGATTATTTTTTATTTGTTTTCTATTGGTCATAATCAATAAATTCATTAACCAAACTTGCTTTGCCGCCAAGGAATAGATTAAGGACCTGAGAAGGAGTTGAATTTCTCCAAGGTTTTTGCAGAGTTATAAGTTCCCACAAGATCACACCAAAGCTGAAGACATCAGATTTCTCATTTGATGGATCCTCACGGAGAACTTCCGGTGCCATCCACTCTGGCTAATAAATAAAAAGAAAAAAAATTACTAAAATTTATCCCATGCTTCCTTTGAACGGAAATCAACATTTTAAATAAAACTTACAGTTCCTGCGGCAGTTTTTGATGAAATATATGTGTTTGGCTTTGAGCGAGAAAGACCAAAATCACAGACCTGGAATATCATATACAACATCAAAAGAAGTAAATAAGTTCATTATTATCACATCTTAAATAAATTTCACGTACAATGCATTAAAAGCTGCCCGTGTTAAGATAAAGTGGAGTAACCTAATTAATTGATGTATAGAAACAGCTCAGAGAATGAACAACTAAGGTCAGACTAAAGGCAATTTCCTAAGAGAGAAAAGAGATTAACAAATTGTACAGAAAATCTTTTTCTAATTTGTACCATTTGTTTGACTGTAAAAAAGTTATTTCAACAAGAGGAAGGATCCAACAGTCAACAAGCTGGTCCGTGATGCAAGATAAATACGATGACCCAAGAACAGTAAAATATAATTTACATTTCTTGTATTGTTTGAGTAAATAGACTCTGGCATTCCGATCAGAAAAAAAAAGGAAATAAAATCACCCATGATAACATGAATTCCACTGCCATGTATTTGCCTCTCTGGTTGCAATGTTAAACTAATGGTATTTCCTAGTTTAGCATCTAATTATAGCTATTTCCTTATTGTCTTTTACCCAAAATATTTCCCTTTCTTTATTATTTTGTAATTTCTTTTTCCAGTAACATAACACCTCAGCTGCCACCCTGGTAGGTAGGTTTTGCTTTTGACCAAAAAGGAGGAGAAAAACATATTTAAAGCAAAAGAAATGAATGCGAACTTTAAAGCATATCTGGAAGAATGAATTTCTAACACTGACCTTAACGGTGTAAGTACTATCCACTAAAAGATTTGGAGACTTCAAATCTCGATGAACAATTGGTGGTCTACGCTGGTGTAAATAATTCATCCCCTTTGCCTGTACAGAGCAATAAACAGCTCCTAAATCCAATGGAAAGTACAAATTGATGACCAATGTGGAAGTTGATATTTATGCTGGAAATTGACCATGCAAAATGTCACTCAGCATTTGATTAGAAAAATTAAACTTAAAAGATCTAACATACATACCACGTCATAGGCCATATTAAGGCGAAGTCTTTCATCCACTACAACTCTAGCATCAGGGATATGCAAGAGTTTATACAAGCTGCCTCTGCAATCCAAATCATGAATTCTATTTACTGACATATAACACTGATTGTCCAAAAGAGCCTTCCATTTTTTATGACCTCAATAAGGAAATACCAAAAAGAGACATTGCAACAACTCCTGATACCTTGATAAATACTCTGTCACAATGGACAAGTTTGGAGGCTCGGTAACAGCACCCATTAGAAGAACAATATTTGGATGCCGCAGACCTTTCATGATTGCAACCTAACAGAGAAAATTTTCAATTCAATACAGCTAAAAATGATAAAAAAACAATCTTAAAGAAAGAAAGAGCAGGGTTTCTAGCTTTCTTTCATGCTTCATTGTTGTATCATTTTATAATGCAAAAAGCAGCCAGGACGTACCTCCCTTAAAAATTCCTTGAAGCGATCTTCATGGAATTCTTGCTCAATGAGAATCTTGACAGCAACATCCTGAGAGTAAGAAGCATGGTATTAAACAAGCAAAACACATTCAGCATTAAAATTGGAACACGAAGTTAAACAAAATTGTTTCAGCATGGTAGAAAATTTAAAAGGAATGGGAAAAACATGAAAGCTTATCATTATATTAAACATTTATGCGTGGGGAAATTAAAGAGACATCATAAGTTCAGAACTTTTAAACTGCCATTAGGATGCTGTAAATGCAAGCAAAACAGATTATTCTATGCAGTGCCAAATCTTAGAATGATATGATTAATTCTCTTGCGTCAATAAAAAATAAGTGGAACTGACTATGTGTATGAGATTATCCCCTCTCAATATTTTCTTTGACTCACATTTATGGTAAGGCTTCTAGAAGATGTTCACTTTCCGAACTAATAAAATGATTTTCAGTAAATAGGTTGTCTCTTAAATAACAAAACCGAATGATCTTGTGAACAATACAAATTTCAAAAGTTGGAAACAGAAAAGAGAAAAGGAAATTCCATTTTGCTCCTATTCTTTTTTTTTTTTTTCGGAAGTAAACAGTGGCCAGGAAAATAGGGCGGTTTTCCCCAATATTACAAAAGTCTCATCTACAAGCATTCCAAGAGGACATCTAGCAACTTCGAATAATATATTTTTTAATGCCCAAATATAAATTTTAGCCCACTAAGCGAAAAAACAAGATGAAGAAAGTTTACTAAGTTTTATTAAAGACAAAAATGTTCATTAAACTGTGTCCTAAAAATATTGATCAGAAATTGAATATGAGCAAACTGAAATGAAAGTAAAAATCCTAAACAAGAGAGATCTTTCACATGCATATATCCAATTTCTTGGGGTTTTATATTTATGGAACAAAACTAAGAAAAAGAAATAGAAACTTAGAATCCAGTCAACTATATATTAACTAATAAGCACAAACATGTAAAGCAATATTACTCTACTCAATATATATAGAAAAAAAAAAAAGGCTCACTGAATTACGCCATTCAGCATGATAAACAGTTCCAAAAGAACCTGAAAAGCATTCAAAAACATTCATGTGAGGTCTCCTCAACGATATCTATGCGTTATGGATGGATTATAATTTCAAAACATTGATGATTGGTGCAGCATACAGTTCTGAGTCCTTTGGGAGTTAACACACACCTTCCCCAATTTTCTTCTTTATCAAAAGTTCACTCCATCGGATTTCTAATCCTTCCTCTTCAAGGTAAAGTTCTCTATTTGATGTACTCATTACTGACAGATTAGCCTCCATAAGCAAATGATTGTTTGTCACATAAGGCTTTAGCGTAGAGAAAGCTGAAGTTTCATGACTTTTTCTATGCCGAAATGGTTTTACAGGACTTCTTAGAAGAGGACCTTTGATGAAGTTTGACGAGTCAATGACATGAGTAGACGGACCGGACGGATTCTGCATCTGCAAATCTCTATCAGCAGTAACATTCCATGAAGCTCTTTGGAACAGAGCTGACACACAAGATTTATGGTTATTGCTTGAAGTGGACAAAAGTTGTTCTTATCAAACAGTTTCATAGTAAATGGATTTATACCTTGTGGATCAGGCTTATAGTCTTGATCAATAGCAGTACCTGTTTTTGACACGAAGCAAAATCTTTGTAAAGTTTAATTCAAAATCACTTGACAAGTATGTCAGTTATTCAGGTCATTGTTTGTGTATCAATAATATTTTTCGACTGCCAGGTGCAAGTGTCAGTGCCTCAGTGGTTCAAGCCCTGTAGGCAATCAACTCATATAAATAATCCTTAGAGTTAGGACAGAAACCAAATTAACCATCCAAGAACCTGTTTGTAAGGGATCAGTTCTATTAATATATCAAACGGTACCATGATTTATGAGCTTGTACTTTATCTCATGTATTTGAATTCTATGTACAAGCACACTTATAGCACTTTCTTTGTCGTGAAAACAAATCCTAAATGCAAGAAAATCTCTGAGGGTATCAAAGTTTTGGTTGTACATTAACATAACCCAGATGTATTATTAATTTTCTTTTTTCGTGAGTAGACATTATGAGCATGCCAGGCATAAAACAACACTCCTTAGTCCAAGCAATTATGAATGAGGAGTAAAATTTTGTAGAAGACTTATGAAGTAGAATATTATCTCAAGGTAAGATTCTCTGGATTTCAATCATTATGACAAACAAATTTTAAATAAAACAGCAAAAGGGAACATTGTAATCACCTGAGGGATCATCATCTAGATCAAATTTAGGTGAGTGATTGTCGATGAAATACAATTTGGCCAATGACCTGATGTTCTCAACAGTCTCTACAGCTTTAAACCTTGGATGATATAAGGGCGAAGAAACAAATACTGAAGCTGTACGATTGAGAGAGGAATCAGGCTTGCTTAAAACTCCAGGATCCTCAAGCAAATCAACCAAATACTCCCTGGAAATAATACACATTAATCTACTACCACTAAGAGACAATGTTTTGATTACAATTAAATATAACTACAACATAATAGTAGACATCTAGCTTTCAAAAATAATTTCAAGTGTGAGAAATGATCTCAACCAGCTATATGCTTGTTCCCAAAGCTAACAAAATTCTGTGTGGAAGTGGGGGGGGAAAAAAAAACCAATGCATATAGCACATGTATATTTTGACACACTTGTTTCACATCATCAATCTTTACTTAAATAAACTCTTTCCAAATTTTCCTAGTACAAATTTTACAGTCCAAGATGCATCATCAACTTTACTCTTGTGCTCATGTATGGGTGACGAAGTGCTTCATCTTCCCTTATTTATCAACCTTTTACACTCCGGTATTGTACAAGTCAACAGACCGAGCTAAATCATCTAATATGTCTGGGTAGATAAGAAACATAATCAAACCTATCGAACTCATGTTCTCATCTTTTCCACCCTCTCTAACTCTAAATTGTGCAATTCTTTATTAATTGCTTATGGATTGTTACCTTCAAAAACTTAGACTTATAATAAGCTATGACTTTTTCAACCACTTGAAGATGCATGAACATTCCCTAAAATGAAAATAAAAGTATAGAAAAAAGTCCAATCAACTATAGTCAACATGATATACCTATCAGGACCAATTTGCACCAGGCAGGATGAAGCATCGTCCCTCCTACAATATTTGCATCCCTTTGCGATTCGGCATGGTAAGTTAATTAAGTCTGCTAACACCTGCAAAACTCCCAGTCATCAGTAATCTTGATCCTCCGTATGTTTTCACAGAGATCTCTATCATTCAAGAAATGAAACATAAACCGATGCTCAATATATTGTAATATAAGAAATTAAGTTTATCAGCATTTAAAGCACCAGAAGGAACAAACAAATAACTATGGAATCAAAGTGTATCATTCCTCTAAGAACAACGACAAATAAAATGGCTATTATAGGCAACAAGGACAAGTTGCAGAAAGATCAATCTAGAACCAAGTTGATAGATTTACTTTAAACAATAGAGCACGATGGACACACAGGCCAACAGACAAGCTTCCAATCGGAAGTACTACAGAGTTGAGGCAGTCTTTCAAGTGTTCAGCACACTCCGACCACTGTTTATCAAATTCTTCTTCTTCTGTAGACGTTGTACCCCTTATGACGAATGAGACCTCGTTAAGAAGAATAGTAGATGAAGAATTCAAGAAGTTCTAGTAATAAACAAAATATGGTAACCAGAAAACTCACCCCATGTGGTTGCAAACAAGATTTGCGAGCTGATGAACGGCTTCTTCAGCAGTGATCCTGTCACACAAAAGAGACAGTACCCTGTTGTGTAGTTCCTTCAAATTAGGGTCACTAGATTTATCGATCAAAATGACTTTAATTGACAGATTATTACAAGGATCAACAGCCTTCAATGATTTGTAAGGTGGGATTAGACCAGCGTCTCGTTGGTTTGTACCAATACTCCATGTATATGGATCCATCCCATGGATCAGGTAAAACCCATCCAGTATTCTGTCAAAATAAGACAGACAGCCATTCACCTGGTGCAAGTGAAAATTAGAGGACTTTAAGCAGAAAAATCTATTGCAAACATTACAACTTCTAAAGAAAATTAATTAGTGCTATTTATGAAGTTCATGGTCCTTTGTCTTTCATGATTGGTGAATTATACCATAAATGGATGTATATAACATTCTACCCAATAACAATTGTGCTTTAAAATAGTATATCTTTCTTCACTTCAAATTGCCAACAAATGAGATTTACAAAAAGAAAAGGCCTCGGTTTGTTCTGTTAAGTTTGAGTCTAGGTGTAAATATTTCAAAATCATAGACAACACGAACCATTTGGATGACGATCAACCGGGTAGTTTCTGAAATCCAAAACAGGAATGTTTTGAAAGTCTAAATTTTAACCATCCTGTGTATCAAATGCAACTTTCAACTGTACCCTTATATCTAGAACAACTGAAAAACACAGTTCTTTCAAAGCTCAGTTGTCTTAAGACTTCAAAATTATGCAGGTACTTGGTTTCCATGTGTCAACACCAATGAACACTACTAGCATCATAAACGTCTTGAACTCCAACACAACTTAAAAAAAGGACAAATTTTGAACAAATCCTACTAAGTAAATTTAATTCTTGTGTCCAATCCAATCTAAATTTTCTCATTTTCTCAGCAACCAAACAAACCCAACATACAAAAAAGAAAAGGTACTCACCAAGCAAAAAGGGGAAGGAATTCAAAAAAAGCAAAAGAAAAAGAAAAAACACATACCCAAAATCGATGAGAGACGGTCTCAGCAGAATCAGTATGACGGTCACAAGAACTCAAAGCCAAGAAATGGGGATCATCAGCAGAAGCAGCCTGGGAGGAAAGTCTAAGAGCCATTGCAAGCTGCAACTGGTAACTCTCTTCAGTTTGCTGTGCCCAGCTCTTACACGGCGCCATTTCATTCCCAACCCCGAATCCCTCCTCATCCATTATCAAAAAAATCAAAAAGATAAGGAAAAAAAAAAATCCCTCAACCTCACAAATCAATAACTTAGCTGCCCATACACCAATACAAACATACATACATACAAACAATCACATTGAAAACGATGTGTTAACATAAAAAGAAAGCGCTTTGTTTGGTTACTTGTGAAAAGCAAAAGAATAAGTTCCTTAGCGGGGCAAGAATTTGGTTGATGGAAGTAGCTTTCAAAATGTCGAGTTGTGCTGTTATGTTGGCGGTGGTGTTGCTGACTGGTTTTCCTAATCAGGCGACTTGTGTACATGATTGGAGTTACTGTTTCAAAGCACTTGTTTGGCCTCTTTTGATGTTAGTGTCTGGGTTCACAGAATTTAGAGGATTTTTTTTTATCTTCTGTGGGTTGCGTTGAATCAGAACCGTTGATCATGAAAGATCAAGTTTGAAAAAATCTCTCACACTTTATTTTATTTGAATTAAACATGTTCGAATTTGAAAAAATTGATTTATTATAATAAATGGGTCAAAATTTTGGATATAATTTATTTAATTAAATTACTTATTTATGTTTATAATTTTTAAATTCTTAGAACAAAAATTAGTAGGAGTTCACTTAGTATAACTTTTCAAATAGAATTTTGGTTAATAAAGTTTTTGCGAATAGAGTTTTTATTAAATTTTTTTTTTGTTTGGTTGATAATAAGAGTTTTTATTAATAATTATAAAATTAATTTAATGGGTAAGTTTTTTAAAATTACGTTATGAAATGAATGAAATAAGATTGTGAATATTTTTTTAAAAAATTACTTTTCAATCTCTACTACCAAAAGTTTAAAAATTACTAGTACATACAAGATAAAGTATTTAATTTTAAAAGTTCTAATAAGAAAATAAACAAACAACAAAAATATTTAAAAAGAAATTATGAAATTAAATAATTATTTATAATCATTAAATAAACCATACAAAATAAGCACAAAGTTGTAAAGTTAGTTTTGTAAGTAATAGAGAATAATACAAAAAGGAAAATATGTGTAATGAGATGAATGAAATGAAAAACTTTGTAATATTTTTTTGTCCAATTTTGTGTTTATTAATTATTATTTGATACATAATTGTATATAAATAAATATAAAGAATACGATTCATTTATTAATTCTATTAAATGAATCAAATTAGATACTCATTTTATTATCTAAATCTTGAAATTAGGATTCATTTAATAAATTTTTAAGAATATGTTAATACGATAAAATTTTATAACTTTTTCCGTTACCGTTTTGTAACTATTATAGATAAATATCATTTTCCATTAATTAATATATGTTGGCTTAAATAAATATCAATAGGAGTTTTCGAGCATGTTTTGTTTGACCTTAGAAAAAGATGTCTCTTTGACAAGCTTTTCAACAATCTATTGGTCACTTTTTTGTGTTTATTAATTATTTAACATGCTCAGGTCATTATCAATACCATTGACGCGGCAATTAAATTGAGAATTCTTATCAGGTGGGAAGATGGTAATTCAGCTTCTATATACATAATGCCCAAGTATGTAGGTTTTTGTTTTGTAATATTTTTAATGTAATTTTGGCTAATTCAGCCGTGATTAATGGAATTTGATCATTTTAAAATGAATTAAAAATAATTATGGGTCTAATTGTTCATTAAATTTGACCCAATTTATTTCGGATTAGACCCACTAATTTGTTTAATAAACTTATTATGGGCTTAGGAAAGGCTGTGGTAAAAGGGTGGTTCTATTAGTATCACCTCTAAACTCCTCGTTAAACCCCTTTCCTAGAAACGCGCCATTAAAAGTACAAGAAATGGTGAAGATATTGACACTCCTCCATTATAGTTATAGAACCCCCACTTTAAGGAAAATTACAATGAAGAACAAATAGAAACAAAGAAACATATACACTTTTTCAAACAAATTATTTATATTCATAATCAATCGATTTTTTTTTTACATTTTTGCTTCCTATCTGACTAAAATAAATTGTACAAATTTAGAATAATGTATTATTTTTTCAAATTTCTTATTGATTAAATATTTTTGTACTTAAGATTGCTTTCTAATTATAATATAAAATATGTGTAATTTAAGCTAATAATTAATATTAAAAAATTCATCACTGAGAAAACTTTTTAGTTTGTGCGCGAGGTAATAATAATATTACAAAAAAAGTGAAAAATAGCACAATACAACTATAAGTTTTAACAATAAAAAAAGTAAATGAAAAATTAGAAGTGTACTAAAAGAAAGATATTTTTAGAAATAAAACAAATATAACTGAAAGAGGAATTTCATAAGGAGATGCCAACAATCCAACTCCATACGAAAATGACACTACTTTGAGTACACCCATTTTAATTCCACAAATAATCTTACCTTCTTATTTGGCAACAAAACCCCATAATCTCCTCTTGGAGTTGCAAAATTTTCACTAGCCTAATTTTCTCAAAATAATGTTCACTAGAAAAGATAAAAGTTTCTTTGTTTGAAGCCTCAAGATTTTAATTTTGAATAAAAGAATAATTAAAGATGGCGAGAAATTCTTGCTGAGAAATCATTTTCCTTTAACTTATATTGGATAATTTTCCCAACAGAATTATTTTACTTAAACTCATACGGAATAATTTTTCTGAGAGAATTATTTTCCTTAGCATATGGAATAATTCCTGCTCGGAAGTTATTTTCTTTGAAATTCATAAGGAACTGTAATTTTAATAAAATGGTGATGCTTTAGAAAATATAGCGGACTTTCCTGAATAATAACTTTCATTGATAATCCAAGCAGAAAGCTCAGAATAGCATTGATATCTACATTGGCATAGCCATTAGGGCAGTGAAAATGTCATTTAAAATAAGAGACAAGCAAACAAACTAGTAGACTGGTGGTAGGAACTAAAGGAGACAAGAAGGTACCAAGTAAATTTTTTTGTTAGGCATAGAACTTCTTCAAGTGAATGACATTCCAAGCAGTGGGGACCTTTTTGCCACCAAGCGTTTGAAGCTTGGAGGCTCCTTTGCCAAGTACCTTCCTGATTTGGTATGGTCTTTCCCACTTTTCTGCCATCTTTCCAGTGTTGGCCTCTTTTCCTGACATCCATTGCTACTCTGACAAGTTCCCCCTTCTTGAATTCTCGGAACTTGACATGCTTGTTGTATAGCATTTCAATTCGTTGCTTATAATGAACCATGTGTGCTGCAGCTGCGTCTCAAGCTTCATCAACTAGATCCTTGTCCAGTGCTAGGGAGGCATTGTTTTCAGCAAGCTGGGCGAGTTTTGACCACAAGGTTGGGAAGCTCTCCTTAAGATTACAGCCATAGACAAAAAAAAAAAAAAGGCAAATATGAAGCATGTATTCACATCATACTCCATAATTCCCCAAACTAAGGAACCACTATCTTTTGACTAATTTATTTATCCTATGTAAATTTCAACAGCAGAGGCAGATTATATGACACTAACAATAAATGGATGACCGAAAAAATTAAAAATTCAACCCAGCTAGCCATCAGCGTATACTGTAATCATAGTGTGTAACTCAAGCCTTTTTTATGATGCTCTTAGGTTACAGAAGACTTCATAGATTCAACCGTGTTGCCTGGTAGTGACACTGAAGTCTGACAAGTACTACAAAGAAAAATTTATCATTTCATGAAAAATATAAAACTAAATCATTCAAAACTTAGATATAAAATTTCAAAATGTCAATAAAAGCCAAATTAGCTGAATGAATCAAGTCAATTATAACCATCAAAAAACAACGTTAGAAATTTTGCAACAGATTTCAAAAAACGCAATACATATGCAACTCATGTTGAACCGAGATGAATTCATAATTCAGTGGTTTTCCATCTAAAAGACAAGAAACGGGTTAGTTTTTCTCTCCGTTTTGACAACTAACCAAAACACTTTTCTCAAATCCTTCTTCCTTTTGCTTGGACCCCCATCGCACTGACAAAGACAGAAAGAAACTGATTCAGGGAGTGTTGTTAAATTTTTCAACTTTATTTAGCTCAATTATTTATCAAAAAAGTCACAACTTTGTTCATATAATGTTAATGCATACAAACAAGTGTAACAGAATTATCAGGACAATGAGATGAAGTCTGGAAATTTTATTGAGGACAATAACCAAGAAGTAATTATCCTGAAGAAAAACCAGAGACTGCTCTTTTCTACTTTATTCCTTTTTGTTATTATTAGTTTTATATTAACTAAATCGACGATGAACCAGACAATTGAAAACACAAAATTATATTGGGAATATAAATTATGAAACATCAAACTACACTACGGTTATCAAACATGGCATTTCAAAAAATTATCTTAAAACAGAGCACTTTGCTAATGTAAAATTCTATCATCCTCAACCAGCATTTTTGAAAGCAAAGCATTAAATCATCTGACTATCTTTTTAGTCCAATTCCAGTTGCATCAGACGGAATTTGCAGCATTTGCTAGAATCTCATATAATCACTGCTTATAACATTCTTTAAACAGATACCAAGTAATATTATTCAGAGGACAAGGCAAATCAATCAAAATGATCATTTCCAACAATTTAAGCGACGCAGGTTTAATAAAACATTTGTATCTCTTCAACCTCTCACCTAAAAACAGTGGCAAGGATGAGTTTACAATCAGAAAATGAGGGCTGCATGAAAAGTTAGGATCGACGTAAAGTTCTAATCACAAAGGGAGAAAATAGACACAGAGGAAATACAGAAGGAAGGTCAAATAACAAAGCATGTCATGTTCACCTAAGAAATAATGGGAACATTGTTTAGATCTAAACAGTAGATACCATTAATGGAAATGAAGACACCATAAGATTACAAAAGTCCAGACCAATCCTACTGAAAAAACATTTTTGTAGCTAGGTTGTCACAATTCATAACCATAATCAAACAATTTTCGGCTACCTCACCTAGCCAAGTGTGTAATATATCCCACAGAAAAAAGGAATTTAGAATAAGATACAAGAGTTGATTCCCAGCTAGAGCTGAGGAGGATCATTATTACAATCAAGAACAGCAATCCCATACTTCTACTCTGAACCTAGACAAGGTATTTGAAGTACCAAACTCTTAAGATAGAAAGGTATTTAACTTAGAGCCATGGAGGATCATGACAATCACTTAACACGTTAAGTAAATTGATCTTACTTAGAAACACAAGCTGATGAAAGTCTCACTAATTGGTAAAAAGGTCTTCAAATGCAGCAGGTGTCCTCATGCTTATGCTTTCAATCCATTCAACCCTCAACTACATAAATCAATTTGGCCAAAACATTTTCAGAAGCAAATTTTTGCTTTTCTTGTAAGAACCTAGGAAGTTGACATTAAGAACCACTCAGGATATTGCACAAGCATCCAGCTTAAAGTAGTTCTTTACCTAGGAAGTCTAGAAAGAGCATCTGAGAAACAGAAAATTCATGTTTCTCATGAACCATTCTTCGAAACGCAACATTTTCAAGAAATCATGATCCTCTAGTCTCAGAGCCTCAGGTGTCAAATTTTCCTTATGGAATCCATGTATTCTCCTGAAATCAATAGTCTCAGCTTTTTACCAAAGGCATTCTCACAATCACTACCCGAGGACACAATAGACAACCCTGTGGCAATAAGTACAAAATTCTCTTCATTTCCAACATCAATTTCATACAACTCCTGAAAAACGTCCCGAAATTCCTGTATCAACATATCATAGAACGACCTGTTCGGAGGAATCACATTCATAACAAAAATCCCAAAATCACTAAGAATCAATCTAGCAGCCAAAAGTACATCTTTCCTCACAAATTCCACAGGTGGAGCACTTGTACCATTTCTAGCATCACCAGAATCTAAATCAACCATAATAACATCAAATTTATTATCTACTCTGTCACTGTTATCCAAAAAATTACCGTCCTTTAGGCTACAAGCACCAAATGAATCTGGATTCTTCCCAACAATTTGACGAGCAAGTTTCTCTAAGAACTCTATAGCATCTCCAACAGAAACCTGAAGAAACTCTCCATCTTCCAATCCAAAATACTGCCTTGCAACCCTCAAAACTACTTCATCCATTTCTACTCCAACAACCTCAAAATCTAATTGGGTTCTCAGAAAACTAACCAAAGCCCCTCCACCAACTCCGACACACAAGGCTTTCGGCCTAAACCCAAACCGAATGCGCTCTCCAATATAAGAACCAATCAAAGCACAACTAGCAACCATTGGCACCAAATATACATGAACCAAAACTCCAATATGAGGCCTAAACCGTACCTTTCCTCCAATTTTTACCGAATCTAAGGAAATAGCCGCCTCAGGCACAAGCTTAACCTCAGTTTGAACTAAATTGGGCATTCTTTTAAACCTCAATCTCCTCCTAAACTCTCTCTTTCGACACCCACCCTCGCTTTCTATCTCAACATCTTCAACAAGCATTTCACCAGCAAAATCCCCAACACATTTCTCCAAAACCACACTAGAAACGACATTGTCTTCATAACTCAAAAGGGGTACATTATAAATTCCATTTTTATCAAAGCAAAATTTCCGAGACAGCGCAATTACCAGAGGCTTCACACTGTCCTCCAGACTCTTCTGATCGAAAGAGTCGTGTTTTGTTGTGATGGGTAAATCGGGGGAGTCGTCGGTGGTGGGTTCATCACCAATTAATATGAGGCGTGAGAACTGGTGGCAGCTGAGGAGAAGCTGGAGATGGCCCGACTCCGTCGAGAAGATCCAGTCGTGCTCCCGATGCTTGGGAACGAACATGAGAGCTACTTGGGGTTGGGCGAGTGAGTCGCTGAGTTGAACCGGTGAATCGAGAACAGCGACTCGGAGGAGATGGTTGTCATTGTGGTGGTTGTGGTGAGAGAGAGGGGGACTTGGAATGGTGAAGGTGATGAAGCGTGATGGGTTTATGGTTTCGAACATGCCCATGTCAAGAGCCATTTGTCGCTTCGCGCTCTCGTCGTGTTATTTGCTCTGTCAATGAATAAGCAAACTCCGAAGTATCACTAAACCACAAGCATAGTAGCGTAAAATTGGTATTTCGTTAGGAATATTCATCATATTCTGTTTATTCTATTGCAATTAACCGATACATGTATACGATATGTATGCTTATTTACAAATCCATGATGAGAATTCGAGAATCATTGCCGGTGGCAAAATGGAGACCTTGTGATATTCTTCCAAAAATAATTGTGGCGAAAACAAAGGAAAAAAACCTGTCTCATATAAATATTACATTTATGATATTTTCAACACATTAAGTAGATGAAAAAAATCAATATAAATAATTCTTTTTCCATTTTTTTTCCAATCACATCGACATTATTTGAAATATTGGAGGTAATTAAAATATATTTAAGTACAAAATTCATTGTGGTCATAAGAATTATAAGAGGAAAAAAACTCTTGTTTGGAAAGAATCTAAATCTTTTAAAATTTACTATTTTTGTGAAACTCTAGTGCCTATATAAAGAGAGTTATTTCACAATTGAAAGTGTACAACATAGAGCATAAAGTAGAGAAGCAAAATTCGACCTCGTCCCTAGAGAATCCGAATTTGGCGCATAATATTGTGTTGATTTATTTACTTATCTTCTTTTTATCTCTGTGGAGAATCTATGTGAATCTTGAATCACTAGACATTGATAAATTGAAGAATTGCTATTGATCACTTTGCGAAGTGCCTTGAAGATCATGGATCAAGAGGGATAACAATTATTCAAGAGAACCAAATTCAGTCTAAAGTTGAGTAAACTGTTAGTGACAAATTGTAAATGTGAGTCTTAAATTTGGTAAATTCATAGGTTATAACAGCTCAACTTAGTGAATTGCTTTTCATTTGGGTGTAACCTCGTGGATGTAGGATTGATTAATCTGAACCACATAAAAATCTCCATGTCATTTATTTTCTACAGTTTATTGTGTTTTTAGAAAATTAATATTTTTTATACGGCCAGATGAACAGTAATCGTGAACAGTAACTGTAAACAATAACCCTAAACAGTAACGGTGAACAATATTTTCAAAAATTAATTAAACTATTAATTTTAGAGTTTTAATTGCTTACATCTATTTACAGTAGATCTAAATTCCTTTCATTCGGTAATGAAATTTATAGAGAGAAAAGAAGAGTGATGAGCGGATACTCTGGGTATATGGAAAATTCAAGAGGGAAAAAATACAATAATTAGGTTTTCAAAAAGGGGAAAATAAGAGTAGCACTAAACAATATTATCAATTTCGTTGTTCAATTTTGGGGATTCACAAATTGGGGAAACTAAGAAACTTGCTGCACCCTAAAACCGAAGCTAGAGGCACCCGAATGTCACTAAAAATGCTAAAATTGCAAACCTCATTTGGTCAACTTGTCTTCACCAAATAATTTCACACACATCATTCATTGTTATTGGGTGGTTCGTTATTATTTTAACACGTTTATTTGGAAAACTCCCAGAATCAATCCTGATGAAAGCCAGAGTTAAAGAGTATGGGTTAAGGTTGCAATTGAAACTCAGTGAAGAGCGCACATCAAAGGTTAGGAATGGAAAGATGAAAGTAGGAAATTGGTTTGTTTCTTTTTGTGAAAAGGGTAAAAAGAGTTGTAGATGAAAAGAAACGACAGAGCAAAGGGAAGTAGGTTTATGTTAAAATTGCATCAATGTATTAATAGGTGAATCAGATTTAAACCAAATTATTTATCGTGAAAAGAAGAAAACGAAGGTTGAAAACAGTGCAGACGAGAGAATTAATTATGGTTTTATTTCGTATTTGTAAGTATGATTCTGGTATTTGTTCTAAACAATATATTAAAGGTTATTGTTAATTAATATGATCATAGTGTTTGAATTTCTATTTAAGTGTTAGGTTAATGGATATTTGAGAACATGTAACAAATTATAAATTTGTAATGTAATTAGGAAATTTAATTGATGGGTACAACTGATATTTTGAATGTAGTTATTAAAGAAAGATAAACATATTTGATAGTTTTGTGGTATATGTAATATAGTTAATGTTATTTATTTTATGGTTGTTCACATGACGATGATAGGGAAATATGATAAAAAAAGAAAATAAAAAAAGACTAAAATAAATAAACCTAGATATATAAAAAGTAAAGGTTTAGTAGTTTTAATGATGGGATTGATGCGATGAGTTTTTTTTTTTTTTTGACAATTTCAATAAAAAAGCATTACAAAAGATCAAGGAAAATGATGAAAAGGCATGTATAACTAAAGAGGTAAGTGGATGAACTTGAAAAGTGTGAATAAGAAACAAGATTGTATGAATAATGAGAGCTTAGTTTATTTTTATTACTACATTGCAGATTAGGAAGGAAATTGGAATGGCATTCAAGAATTTGCCAACTAATAAAAGGCGCAGGTACACTGTTGGAAAGAACAGAGGAGTTTGTTTGAATGGAGAAAGACCAAAGTTTGTATAGAGGAGTGTGCCGGAGCAATTGGCTTCCGCTGTAGGTAAATTGCAGGCAGAATAAAGAGCGGCCATGTGTTCTATTGGATTTGAGCAATTATTGGAGATGAAGTGTGGTCGTTTGAAATGAAAACTTTGTGAGTGGTTATTACAAAGGGTTGACACGGCAAGGTCGGTATTATGTGTTAATGGTCTGGAGTTAGAGCTAAGTGCACAAAGTTTTGGACAAATAATGGGTATTTTTTATGGAGGAACGCATGTGGAATTAGATGGTGACGTGAAACAAGTTTCTAGACATGTAGAGAGATTTGAAGCCATGCCTTGGTGTATAAACATTAAGAAGTTAGTTGAAATATTAAGTAGATCAAGTCATGATGATGATGAATTTAAAGTAGCATTTATGTTGTTTGCACTGTATTAGTGTCATGTCCACCGCGGAAGTCCATATAAGCTCAAAATTTTTGTTTTCACTGAAGGATGTGAAAACAGTCAAATCAAGGAATTGAGCATCTTTTTGCTTTGGTAGACTATAGATGGGATAACAAGATAAAAGGAAGATAAGTTGGCATATGTTGGTGGCTATTTGCTTTATCTTCAGATAAATATGTTTCCTGCATTTTTTTTTCTTGTTTTTTTATAGATATTTCCTGCAGAAGTTAGATGTGCAATGAAAAAGTGATTTACAAACCAAAGGCCTTATGGGTAAACAAGTGTTTAATTTGAAATCATTTAATCATTAACCTTTAGAACTTGATATATTAATAAAGGCAGTTGATTATTTATTGTTTTGTTCTAATATTCTGAATTCAATACTAATTTGCACAATCTGTATTATGTGTATAAGAATCTTAATGTATGTAATTGTATCCATTTTTCTATGGCCATCTAGGTATTGTACATAAAATTTCGTACTATATGGGAAAAATAGTGGAGACGCATCAATGTGTCCAGTTGTGAGGTGGGATGCTTACAAAATTAGAAGATTTATGAAGTGGTTGGATAATCAAGGAGGCATTGGGAAGGACAAGGCATACAAGAATGAATTGGTCAATATATGTTGTAATTGTAGCTTTTTATGTTGGTGGTTAATTAGATATTTTGAGTATAATGTATGTTTTTCTTATTCTATTTGCCTAACGGTATTAGTGACGTACGAATAATGGTGACCTTTAAACCTATAAGGGGCTGTAGATTTTGATACATGTGTCCATTTGAGGTGTGTATTTAAAGCGTGTTGAATTGTGAATATTCGATTTTGAGCTAATTGGCCCCTGGGATTGATGGAAAATTCGACATAATTCAAACTCGAATCACAAGTTGTAGAATGTTGCCATATTTTTGGATTTCTTGTAGAATGCTATTTGTTTATATTAGAGAACTTAGTGTTTTTCTTTATTTCATACTTTTTGTTAGAATGTTATTTTATTTTAATAATTAGGTATAGACACTTTAGTCATTTCATGCGTTTAGCTTTCAATATAAAAAGGAAAACTCCTTTTTTGTCAGACCATTGAATACATTTATAAAATATTCCCCTGAGGAATTGGTGTGTTCTCTTTGATCTTGCTTCTGTATGTGTTAGGTAAGGCTTTGTATTTAGTGGGTAATTGGGGTGGCAAGACCTAGTGGAGTACGTATTTAAATTTAAAAGATTTGTAATCAGAATTATAGGGTTAATGTTTATAGGAGATGCCCAGAAAGGGCTAAAAAACTAGAAAATGGTAAATTAGGGTCGTATGATTTTAGTATGTAACAATAGTTTGATCATAAGAGGTAAAAGAACGATAATGAGAAAAAAAGGTAGAAATCAATATGATGAAATAATTCAAGCATGTCATTGTATAATAATTGTAGTATGTTTGAAATTGAAAATAGGAATCTAATGGCATGTTTGTATAACATGGTATTGCTGATGAAAGATAACTACTAAATAATTCTTGCTTCAAGTTGCTTTATGTGGGAGTGTAATGGAAGGTTGCAGAGCAATCTATCAAGGTGAGGAAAGTTATCAATTGGTAAATAGAGAGCAGAACGAGTATGGCACAAAGATTAGACAATGGGCACATGAGCTGCAACCAATGTTGCTAATATAAAGTAGGTGACTACTGAGATTGTTAGTAAAATAAAGGACATAAGAGGCAGTTTAATTAAAATTGAACAAATTACAGCTCGAAATTATGAACCGATTGAAATGGATGGATCAAATGATGAAATTGACGAAGGGATCATATGGCATAGTAATGGCAGTAGAAAGAAAATGAAGATAGTGAGGGAGGATGGTGCTGGTGATGAACATGTTTCATCGAAGAGATGATTTATTGTCTCACAAAAGACAACATATTGAAATGCCTCTTTAGATTAATGATCAGTTAGCAAGTCTTTTTGCTGCGTCTTACAGTTGTTAATCTTGTCTTTAAATGAATTTAAAAGTAATTTTATTAAGCTAGTAAAGAATATGTGGGAATTATTATTAGATTAATTTTAATAGCACATTGTTTAGTGGTTTTCTAATCGACATAGGATAAAATAGATAATACCAAAAATGTTTCATTCTCGGTAAAGAGTACTTTAAGGTATTGCACTAAAATACTGGTTGGGCTGACGAAGGGGCAAGTCAATGATCGTGAAATAGAATGTGCACATATAGCCCGTTTCAGGGCTGGCACATTTGTTGTGCGTTGGCCTGTGTCTGATATTTATATTAAGTTAATTAAATATATAAGAAGAAGATTTAGATCAAAGCTAGGGTCTGTTAAGCATAATTGAAACACTTATAATTTTTTTCCATGGTTATATATTTGTGTAACAACTTGTGATTTTTGACTGCTTTATAGTGATATGTTGTCATTACAAAAATGAATTGGTTGAGTCAAAAGGAGATGTTATCGCTATGCCCAAAAAAATGGATGAATGATTCGATGAGTAATTAGTACATGGAAAAATTGTTGGGGGTATGTGTATTGGTTAGAAAATAAAATATTTGATTTACGTAAATTTATGCTTCTATGTTTAGATAATTTCAATTGTTATGGAGAGTCTAGCAAAGAATGAACATGAAAAAAGGGCACAGATTCCAACGAGGTGGTTCCTTCCAACATATTTTGTAGTAAGTATTTTGCACTTAATGTCATTGCACGGTGCGCACAACGTATGTAAAGAATTAAAAATGAAAATGATATTAAAGTATATGGAGTGAAGATAGCTATGACAATTATATTTTCTTGTTGTTTCTCAGTTATTTGTCTATCAAACATGTCCGTGAAGCAATATGTTGTTTTTTGTTTTAGGACTTATGCATTCAACTATTGTGATGGCTATCGTAGTAACCATATGAACAAAGTGTTATTATTATCTGGATTTTTCCCATTAGTGATGTTAAAACTAATTAAGTTGTAATTGTACTCGGAAAATATAGGACATAAGGATGAGATTGACAACAATTAAAAGTGGAATTTAGGTGAATCAAAATAAAGGTAGATGAGTTTTTGAATTTGTTGACGTTTTTAAATGTGCAGATTATAAGATCTTTGAGTTATGTTTTTTATAATTAATTACAACGTGACATACGACATTCTGTAACATTACATAATTATTTGAATTTAGTTAAGAATACAATAAATTATAGTAAAGTTTTTATGACATGCTTGTGATTGAATATAGCAAAAGGTTTTGCTTCAAAGAAATGATGTTTTGTGGCTAGGGACGTGGAAGGACTTGAGGGAGTGGTGCATGGAAGACCTCTTGTGGCATCACCAGGTGTAGAAAAAATTTACTACTAACTATAACTACGACAAAAATGTGATTTGTTGATAATGTGAAATTTCAGTTTGGCCCAGATATATATCCCAATAAACCATGAGGAGTTGCACTGGTACATTGTTGTGGTGAACAATCCTAATAGATGTATTGAGATATAAGATCCACCACAAAGTTTTTCAAGAGAAATATCTTTATATGAAGAAGCAAAAACAATGGTGATATTAGTTTATGTAGTGGTAAAGCTTAGATTAAATAATTGTAGGAGTCATAGTCTTGTTAATTTAGAATTTTGTTGGGTATTTGTTTTGTTGTAGATGAGAGCACTTGATAAAGTATTGCAGGATGACATAAAGATGTTATTTGGAAATGAATTATCATTTCATAGTTTTACTATGGTTCACAGCAAGAGAATGCACAGACAACCTGATAGTTATGATTGCGGGCTGTTTGTCATATGGTATATGCAGAATCTTAGGAAAGAATGGGACCTGGATGCATATAAGATTTATTGACAAGTTCAATATAATGATGAATTATTTTAATGGTTAGATTGGAATCTACAATTCATTATATAGGTCTTATCTGTTAATAAGGAGATGTTTCTATTGAAGTTGCATGATAATGATAGTAAGATTGAAAACATAATCATGATGTAGCATATGTTTCTAGAACACTAGTAATATTCTGCATGCTAAATGATTAAGCTTTTTTCATTTGGTTTAAAATGTACTTTACAATATGATTCAAATGAGGCTAGAAAGAATTTGGCCATTAAGTTGGTGATGTGTTGTAGTAACCATGTGAAGGAAAAACAAAAAACTAGAATGTTCCCATAGATTTAATATAACGAATGAGGTTGAATAAAGTGCACGTGTCAAGCTGTTCGAGAAGAAGTACCTTGCCTAGGCCAGAGGTCAAAGCAAAAAGGTCATGGTTGAAGAAAATAGGCACGATACATTATTTATAGTTCTATCAATTAAGCTGTTGCAATGGGAAAAAAATAAAAATTGCTATGGATTGTACGAGTTTATCTTTATTCAATAGTATTGAATTTTGATTAAAAGCATGCTTATATAAAATATATTCAGCCAATCAAACTATTCACATATTGTGAGTTCGACTGAATAAGTCAAGGATGACAAAGTTACAATAGTTGAAGGATGTTTAGAGCTTGATAAATCGCCTATCCAATCAACATCATTTACAAAAGGACATCCCCAATTTACTGCAACCATGACCTCTCCTTTAGAGTTCCCCTATGTTGGTCCTAAACAATCGAAATCCATAGAAATTGAGCTGAATATATGATCCATACATGAAATTATTAATGATAAAAATTAAACATATGCAATCCTATTATGACTTTAATCATATACCCCAAAAAAGAGATCATATTAAATCAATATATTTAAGTAGGTACATAAAAAAAAATACCTACGTAAAACTTGATAGACATTGTGAAAATAGAGGATACAAATAAAATAACAATAAAACAAGTGTGTAAGCATGTTGTTTGCATGATAAACCAACAAGACATTATGAGGGCTATCTACAAACTTCAAAGCATTATGTTTTATTTTAATCCTTCATTGTTGTATGAATAATGACCATCTCCTATGCCGTCAATGAATGTTCATCATCGGCTTCCTTAAGTTGTATGATTTCCAGCAACTGTTCCCATTTTGTTTTTTTATAAACTTAAATGGTTCACTCTCATCTCTACAGGATTGATTGAACCTGGAAATAGAAACAATAAATAGAAAAAGTTATTCTTTTTATAAAGTTGTTAACCTCCAAGTGACCACCGAGATTGCTTAATTTTCTGTTTCTTTAAGTGAGTTTGAGATTCTAATGCCTGCTGAACAAACGGGTGAGCCAACATCCTATAGAAATCAGGTTGCAGAAATACAAAAATAATGTAGTGAAAGGTAATGTTTCCATATAGCACTTGCTCTCATAACAGGAATTCGAAAAAAATGGAAAAAATCATTTCCAATCTTTCTTATACAATTGACTGAAAAAAATGATAAAGGAAAATGGAATCTTATATAAGTAGCTAGAAAAACCAAAAAACCGAAAAGTCCTTCTTTCACTTTCTTTCCAAGTAATCCATATGTCACGAACACCATAACCTTCCACTGGATCAGCCCTTTGGAAGGAGCATTTGCCCCACCCCATATATGGATACAAGTATGAAAAGATATTCAATAATATTTTATACTTATTATGATAAAGGATGAAAATGGAAAAAGTGACAAAATATAGCAGTCACATATTTTATAGTTATATCGATACAGAAAGTAATACCTCCATTGCAGCCAATTGATTTCAATATAAAGTCGACAAGTTAGTTCCTCAAGTTCTATGTTCTTATCAACTACTGCAGGACTGATGTCAGATTTAAACAGCTTGAGATAGATAAACATATATATTTGTCATATTCTTGCAAACATATGTAATATATTTAGATAATTTTTTACTGCCAAAACCAATAATCAATCCCAACAGTAAAAAAAGAAAAAAACACACTTAATTAAAATATTTTTCACTAGTTCCCCAGTTGACAACCTAGCCACAGGCCAATGCACAAAATGAAATACTAATAAAGAAATTTACATGATCAAAGAGAAAGCAAATTGGGAAAATCTCTTCTTGTCGTGAAGGCAAATGAAGGATATAACCTCTTAAATAAACAGACACAACTATGAAGTTTGCATGTGCTTTTTAGAAATTCACAACCTAGCAAATTAATCATGATAAGAATGTGAGAGAAAAGCATATGATCAATATGGTTTCATCATTTAATATATACTTAATTCAAGGACGAGGGACACAGAGCTCAAACACTCACAAGACCACAATATAATATATATATCTAACACCAAGACTAGTAGCATAAACTGGAGGAAAATGGAGAAGGACATAGTAAGGTGGATGATTAAACTTATAGAAGGCACATATAGTTAATCATGTCATGCTTTTAATCATCCACATATCAAGCAATAGTGGGAGACATGTAGCTTTCCTTCACCCTTAAATAGAAAGTACATAAGAACTTTAAGATAGCATGAATTAACTTGCAGTACCATTCAATCTTAATGTAAAAAGAGTTTCTTGATTTAAAAAAGTCTTCAAACCAATGTGTACACATGAAAATGCTCATTTTTATTTGCAACGACTTTAAATCAACTGACTTCTCCTATTTCGATGTTAATGTCTTGTCCATTTTCGATTGCTATCATGACCTTCTTACGAACTACAAGCGATAGCTTGTCCTTCCATAACCAATCAATTGAACGTCTACGATCTATTAACTTTTGTATCTTTCTAGCCAGGCTTTCAAATTGCCTTGTGATGTTTTGCACAACATAGTTCTCTATCCATAATTAAAATTGCTGAAACATTGTATTTGTGACGTGTGGTCTTTGTGCAAGTAGGCATGCAGTGCAACGCCCACTTCTCCCATCTAGATTCTTTAAGCCATGCATGTCATTGATCCTTCTTTAATTTTATTTGGTCCATGTAACGATTGAACTGTTTTGCACTTATGCTAGGACATGATTTCCATGTAACAAAGCCCTCATTCATTCATATACCTTTCCAGCAAATATTTGATTCTTTACCTGACATAATTGGATTTCTAAAGCTTTAGCAATGCCATGTTCCATATCACTCAGTACACAAAATCCTTGGCCATTGTCCACCATTAAAACCCTATTCAGTTTTTCTAAGAAATCATACTAGGTGAAAAAATTTTATGCGTGAACTTTAAACATTGCTATAGACAATATTCCGTCATTTCCATCAAGTCCAAGAGTTGTCAACATAACCTCATCATATTCACCTCCTAATGTCAACATAACCTCACCATATTCACCTAGGCTATTGCGCGAATGTGTTACTGTCTATTTGAATGATGACCTTGTGCAAATGGTCTGAATCCTCAACTGCAACAGTGAATTGAGTCAGTTTGGTGTAGGCCTTTGCATAATCATCTCTTACAATCTCCTTCCCTATAAGTTATGCTTTCATTAGCTTTCCAATAGGGTAGTCAACCCCATAAATCGTTAAAATTTCATTATTTATAGTGTTTTCCATTACTTTATTATCTCTTTTCCATTCGTACAGGAACTAATAAGCTATCGAGACTGATGTGCCTTTAATAAGTATTTTTTTTAGGCAGGTATGCACTTGATTGGATTTTGTCAGTTAAAACATTGGACACTTGTTAATTTTTTTTCCTTTAATAGGCTAGTCACATATCATGTCTGAGCAGTCATAAAAAATACGTTGTCTATTATTTATCATCAGGCATAGGTTAAAATAATCCATTTACACCAGGGCCTTGATTGTGTGTCGAAAACTAAAGCATTGTGAAACAATTTCCCAATCGCCAAATTAATTCTATCACTTGAAAAAACGATGCTTCTCCCACTTAAGACCTCCTCATTCTCTTTATAGAACCATTGAAGGTTTACAATTTCATTCTCAGACTCATAGCCCTCTACATCTTCTTCATTGTCGCTAGTATATGCTAATAGATCATTTTCCTCATATGAAATATCAACATAAAAAAGATTGTCATTTATAACATTTAATGGTACATTGATTGACTTAATTGCGCTGTTAATTCTCTTTATGGCGATTCCTAAGTGCTTGTAAATCACTTTGTCATTGGAATCCAAATTCGAAGCATGCCATGACTCCCTTCACATCTCACAGCTAGCAATCTCCCTCCTTGAATCCACTTTATCTTTATGCTTGGGAGCATCCACTTATGTTTCTTTGCTTATTTTCGGTACAATCTTCTATTTTCCTATTGCCAAATGAGCCTCAACTTTTGATAGGTGGCAGTCGCAACTTTCTTGACATGAATATCCAAATTCTAAATTCCGTAAAATAGACCTCAACTTTTTTGCGGGGACAAATTGACTTATGTGCTCATCCCATTCACAATTTGACCTTTGAAGTCTGTCCATTATGCGTAATGTTTTGCCCCATCAATTTTTTCCCTCACCTCTATTTCTTCCACTGATTCACTTTGTCATCATGGGTACACCTTTCCTTACCTGATGATTCACATAGTCATAATTATAAGTGGATGCAATTTTATAATAGTGAAACATCCAATTGAATCATGTTTTTATAGTGAACCACATAGATGAAATGTCAAACAACTAAGCATACCAATTGATTTATTTTTACTTTGCACCACATGTATCCAATTTTGATACATATTTGATTATATGTATTCTCTTATTTTAGATGGCATTGCATTATCACACTTTTACTCTTACATATTGTTCAGATATTGTCTATTTACAAATGAAGTAAACATAATTGCTCATATGCCTTTACATTTGTAATAACATAATTTTTTCTTCTAGAAACTTAATTGCAACAGAGATCATCATTCATTAGATAAGGATATTTAGTATATTTTCCATTTACAGTTTTTGGTTGATATAACTAAGAATAATTTTTTCTTATTCAATCGTAATCATTCTATTGCCCCAGTATCTTACCCAAACTTGCATGGATTTTTTGGATTGTAGTTTGGTAAATTAATCAACATTTACGGAGGTAGCATGAGCAAGTATTATCTTTAACAACAACTATTCTTATAAATTTTATGAGACCATAACATTTTCTCATTCACACGAATATCATTAATTAATACAAATGGATTCTTAATAATGATATACCACGTCAATAAATGATCTTTGTTTGAACTCTTCTTACAATTCAGTTCGATCTTAAAAAAATTCAAAAAGGGCTTGGTTAAAAGGGTACATGTTTTGTTTAATCTTTTATAATTTCAAAGGTTTGCTGGTCATCATTTCGGCAATAATGATTACCTCTCTCATCAACAAAATCATCTTATTTTTAATTCATAATATACAATAAATATCAAATGCATGCCATAATTAGACTAACATGAACTTCAACTCATGAATATGGATATTAGAATAATTATTCAAAAAATTTTATATACATTATTCATAAAGTACAACATCTTATAGGAAAATAAAATAAAGAATTAACATTACTTAAAGAAACTTATGGCACCAAATTCTAATGACTTGGACAAAAATTAGAGGTGGCAATGGGGTGGGGTGGGGTAGGGAGGGGAGGCCTACCTCCTTCCCCACTAGGGGTGTCAAAAAAACCCGCCTGGACCGGATCCGACCAAGACTCGGTCAATCCGATCGGGGTAAAATCTGGATCGCATATACTGAAAAAGCATATCCGGGTTTGAGAATTTCAAACCCGAACATTTCTGAGCACGGTTTCGGGTTCAGAACCAAAAACCCAGAACCCGAACCCAGACAAGGTTTCTTAATAAAATTAAAAATATATATATAAAGACAAAAATCAAAACCCAAACCGCAAATGCCCAAATCCTTAATTCCCTATAAAAACAATTTGAAAGGCATAAGCAGCAACATTTGGGAGCACTTTACAAAAATAATGGTTAGTAGAGAACAAAAGGCAAAGTGCATGCATTGTAGTGCAATTTTAAAAGCAAAATACCAATCTGGGACTTCGACTTTGAATAGACACGTTGCATTTTGTTTTAAGAAGAATCAACCGAAAATAGAAGAAGCACTTCAGGGAAGCCTCAAAGTGATTAAAAGAGAGGATGTAACTTATGGCATTAGTTATGGCAGTTTTGATCAAAATGTTTTACGGAGTTTAATAGCAAGAATGGTTATAATGCATGAACTTCCACTTAGATTCATGGAATATGTAGGCTTCCGAGAAATGATGGCACATGCTAACCCTGTGGTTAAGCCAGTGAGCAGAAACACTTTGAAGAGCGAGATCTTGAAGTTATATCAAATCAAGAAGGTTAAGACTTTGCATTTATTGGGGAAAAATCATAGTAGAGTGGCCATTACTACAGATTTATGGATAGCTAGTCATTAGAAAAAGGGATATATTGTTGTAACGGCCCATTTCATTGACAACTCCTGGAAATTGCATAGTCGAGTCTTAAGGTAATTTGTCTATAATTTTTTATTTGCTTAATTTTTCTTTTAAGTTTTTTATTACTTATATTAGAGTTTTTTTCAAATTTAAATTATAATATATTTTAAGTTTGTGTATTTAATACCGACTTTTGAATATTTGATAGGTTTATCTATGTTCCAAGCTCCGATACTGCTGATGCCATTTCTAATGAGTTAGTACAATGCCTATTAGATTGGAACGTGGATAGAAAGTTATCCTCAGTGACATTGCATAATTGTACTACTAATGACGCAATAAGGGAGAAATTGATGTTAAGGTTTGATACTGATACCTTAATTTCTAATGGTAATTTTTTTCATATAAGATGTACTGCTCATATATTGAACTTGGTAGTGCGGGATAGGTTGAAAGTTATAGAAAGTGGGGTTGAAATGATTAGAGAGAGTGTGAGTTATTGGACACAAACACCAAAAAGATATGAAACTTTTGAGCTAGCTGCTAGACAATTAAAAATTAACTGTAAAAAAAATTTGAAATTGGATTGACCTACTCGTTGGAACTCTACTTATGCCATGCTTGAAGTAGCATTGATGTATATAAGTGTTTTTTCTTGGTTCCAACAACGTGAGCCTTAGTATAAGAGCTTACCAAGTGATGAGGAGTGGGATTTGGCAATCATAATGGTGGAGCATGTGAAATCATTTACATGTCAACAAAGATCTTTTCGAGTACAAAATACGCAACTACTAATTTATTTTTTTTGTTGATATGTAAAATGAAATTGTCAATTAATAGGTGGTGCACCGCTGATAACCTTGTTATTAGGATTATGGCTGATAAAATGGTTGATAAATATTGGAATGACATTCATCCGATGTTAGTTGTGGATGTTGTGCTTGACCCAAGATATAAGATGATGTTAATTCATTTTTATTTCCCAAAAATATATGGTGATACAGAAAATGATCATATTGAGCGTGCATATAAGTTTTGTTATGATTTAGTGAAAGAATATGAATCCAAGGCAATGAATGTGAGTGGTGGGCAGAATGTTGGACTGGAAATTTCTCGTTCTGAATCTTGTTCGAATTCGAATAAGTATTGGGATGTAGATGAGTTTGAAACATTTCGAAGCCAAAATAAATGTGCTAAGGTAACTAAGTCAGAGTTGGATAGGTATTTAGATGAGGAATTGTTGGATTCCATTCCGGACTTTGATATTTTAGCCTTTTGGAAGATGCACACAAGCTAATATCTTATTTTGGTTGAGTTAGCTAAAGATATCTTAGCCATTACTGTATCCACTGTTGCCTCTGAGTCAGCTTTTAGTGACGGGGGCAAATATTTGAGTCTGCATCGTAGTAAACTTCTTCCTGACACTTTGCAAGCCTTAATGTGTGCTCAGAATTGGATTTGGGCTTGTACTTCTCGATGTATAAAGTTATTTGAATTATATTTTAATAGTATTTATTTGCTTAAAATGCTTTGAATCTTAATGTGTTATTTTTGTTGTAAGGTGGAGTTCCAGAAGATGAAATTTTTATTAGGGAAGAGGTAAGTTTTGATGACGATGATGATGAGCCACAAGCATCGAGCAACATGACATGAACTTTTTTTATTATTTGGAATTAGACATGAACTTGTTATGTACTTATTTTACATGGGAGTATTTGACTCTTTGATGAACTATTTTTTGAGTTGTTGAACATTTTAGGATTTTTATGTGTTTTATTGATAATTGATGTCATAATTATGAACTTATGATATATTGGATATTATTTAGATTTATTGTGTTATTGAATTTAATTTTCTTTTATATAGATTGAATGAGTTTATGTTAGAAATTGGATGAGTTTAGGTAGTAGAAAGTAGATTGAAACAATTTTTATTTATTATTTGTGTAAAATTTATATTGTTAGTATGTTATAAGTTTGTATTTGACTATTTTCTTTTGTTAAACTTAAGATTTATCTTGTAGTATGATACACAAGAAATGTGCATGCATGTTGCTTGTTGATATTTGGGTGATAAAAATGAAAGAAAACATTAAAAGAAGAGTTTACGGGCTTAGAAGCCCGAATCAACCCGAACCTAGGACATGCTGGGCTTGAGCCCGGCCCGCACATGCAAAAGCCGGGTTTTGCCCAGGTTTGGGTATCGATTTTTGTCATCCGGTTCGGTCCTGGGTAGCACCAAACCCGGACCGGACCCAGGGTTTTGCCAAGCCTATTCCCCACCCCATTAAAAATTTCACTTCTATTCTCTACCCCATTCCCTAATAAATTTAGTGAGGTGGGGATGGGGAATCCCCATATGTGGAATGATTTCTCCATCCCCAATAAAAATTGTCCCTTTAATATCACATTTTCCCACGAATTAGGATACATACAATAAACATGAGCAGTAAGACAAAAAAAAGTGCATAATATGACTGAATTTATTTTGCATAAAATCTCACCATTGTTCTATCTCTATGTGAAAAGATAACTTCAAAGCATTATTCCTATAATCAGGCCGTATCCTGCGGATTTCTTTATATATGCATATGCACATTTTCTTGCCAGCAAAGAAAAAGCACAATGCTAATCAATCACAAAAATTCGATCTTGTTTCTTGGGGAAGCACACTTTGTTCCCTGTCCAAGTAAAAGAAAATGATGTTCTCTTACTGTCATCACCACCGACATACCACAATTTCTTTAACTTGCACTGTATCACTCAGTACATAATGGGATTTATGTTCCCTTTCATCAACATCGGTGAATTAACGATGATTTCCATATAGTGTCCTAGGGGTGGGCATGTGGTTCGGTTCAGTTTGAATCAAATTGAATCAAACCATATTATGGCAATTCGATTCGGTTCGGATCGGAGCATAAAAACCAAATGGTTCAGAAATTTTGAACCATTTGGTTTTTTATTTGATTCAGTTAAAAAACAAACCAAATGGTTTAGAAATTCTGAACCATTTGGTTTTTTATTTGGTTCCATTCAAGAGAAATTGTTATATTTGGATAACAATCAAAAGATATGGGACCTTTACATAGACTAGATTCGATACTACTTAGTAAAGAATCATCAAAAGAGATGAATCGCCCATGAATGTGAAAGTTAAAGAATGACAAAATTGTGATTGAGAGAGTACTCGTTGCCAATGAAAGTTTAAAGTTTATTTTCTAATGTGTAGTCGATTTTCTAGATTATTATTGAACTTTATTAAATTAATTTATTATTGTTAGATTTTATTATGTTGGTTATTATTTATGGATTTCTAGATTATTTTTGGAATTTGTTATGTTAATTTACTATTGTTAGATTTTATTATGTTGTTTATTGTTTGTTAATTTATAGACTCAAAATTATTGTTGTATTAATAGTGAATTATTATTGTATTATTTTTTATTGAATAATGAATATATAGGATAAAACCAAACCAAACCAAACTGAATTGAACCAAATTATAAAACCGAATAAAACTTAACCAAATTAATTTGGTTTGATTTGGTTCAGTTCTATATTTTGGTTTGCATTTGGTTCATAAATTTATGAACTATTTGATTTCAGTTTGGTTCAGTTCTAGGGCTAAAATACTTATGCTCTATACCTATTACCTTAATAGGTAGGCCCAAAGGACTTGACATGTGTTAGAAAACATTTACGTGATCCAACCCAAACATTACATTTTCGTTTGAATAATTGAAAAAATTTGAACATGTAGTCTGGCAAATTTATTCTATTAGGTCATGTTTGGGTGCTAGGATTAAGTAGGGATGGCAATTTGCAGGCTTGGGTCGGGCTTTTCAAAGCCCAGGCCCAAGCCCACATCATTCAAACGAAGTCCAGGCCCTTCAAAAGTCGGTCCAAATTTGGACAAGCCGAACTCGGGTCGGGCTTGGGCTTTTTAAATTAATTATAAAATATTTTTTAAATTAAGAAAAAAATTTAAATTAAAGATAATCATCTAATATATAAATAGAATAATAGTCCAATACATAAAATATTAGTAATACAACCTAATAAAATAACAAATACTAATATAAAAAATTAAACTAATGTAATATTTTGAGTTTTTTTTATTTAAATTAAATTTATTTTTTATTCATAAATTTAAAAAGCCTAGGCTAAGTCCAGACTTTTTTGCTAAGCCCTTGTCCAGGCCCAACATATGTGGGCTTTGTAATTTTTGGGCCCATATCCGGGCCCACCCTTGCGGGCCGGGCTTTAGGCCCGTGGGCCTGGGCTGGGCTTGGCCGGGCCTAGGCCAGCCCGAGCTTTTTTGCCACCCCTAGGATTAAGTATGGGATTGGAATAATTTTAAGATAAATTATTTATCTCATGTTTAGCTAGCTTAGTTGGATTGGACTAAAGGGGACTAAGTTTGAATTTAATCCTAAAATCAATGGATTAGTAATCCTAATTTATACATCGGTTTAGTTAAGGTTAAAAAAAGAAAAAAATTGTCTATTTATGAAACTTTCATTTACATCAGTTTTTTTATTTATACTTAATCTTATTTATTTATTTATTTATGATTTACTGAAATTGATTTTTTATTTATGATCTATGATCTAATGAAAATGGCGCTTTTACTTTCTACTAAATTTTGAGATTAATTTTTCATTACTTGTATATTTAATAATTTATCAATAAAATTAACCATTTAATAATTTAATTTATTATTGAACTTAATAATCATGAAAATTGATAATACCAT
This sequence comes from Citrus x clementina, assembly GCF_000493195.1. NCBI lineage: Eukaryota > Viridiplantae > Streptophyta > Magnoliopsida > Sapindales > Rutaceae > Citrus > Citrus x clementina. The sequence continues at coordinate 9,491,615 of NW_006262274.1, forward strand.
TAATTATTTGATTTTATTTAAAATTTTAAAAATTTGATAAAAATTGATTATATTATGACTACCCAATAAAATATTTACAAATCATTTAATCTTCTTATTACTTGCTTTTTAAATTTATTTTAATTACTATTACAAAGTTTCATGAATAATTTATACACATAAACACACCCATATATCAATTTAAATGCTACTTAATATTATTTAAATATAATTTAACATAATCCAATCAAGTATTGTACTAAATATAAGATATTATAATATGATCACCTTCCAATATAATCTAGTCCAATCCTAATAATTAGTTCAGTACAATCATGATTGTCAAACGTGGCCTTAATGGTCCATTTGGAATGATTGCTTTATAGTGGCTTAAAAGTGAATTTGAAAAGTTAAAAGTGAATCTTAGTGATTGATATCTTTTATTAGAAATCACTTTTGGCAAGATGGCCCCATGGTAGGGCATACAAAACATATCAGGTGAGAAGTTTGACTAAGCCGAAAAGATAGACCGAGTTTACTCTCCGGCGGGCTTTCTCTCGTAAAGCCAAAGACGCCCCAAGACAAGGTACAACTATTGGGAAGGGCATGAATGGCATGTGATAAACATTTTAAAAAACCATTGTTTTAGAGGCAACAAAAATAATAGATTTTTGGGCAAGTTGTTAAAAATGATGATAGTGTTAACTGTACAGCTTTCAAACAGAAGGAATTACTGAGACAATGGTTTATCCATAGATAACATAGTAGTTAATTTTAATTTTAAGTACTCACAGTGCCTAGATCAATTATTTATTTATTCTTTAAGAAAACTAAAGCAGTTCCTTTGTTTTGTTGTATATGTACTCAAACAACATATAGTTTGTGGCTGTTAAATTTGCCTCGTGCGTCATTTCTTTTCAGTCAATCATCCTTTTTCTCTAGTCAAAAGATTTGACCAGACATGTTTTGTTTATAGTGACAGTTTACCTAAATGCACGTCGGAACCAAATATTGTAATAGTATGGGGTTGGTTTCCTTTTCAACTCTCGGTAAATGCAATGATATTAATTGTAAAACTCCCAAGTTGACCTGAACTCGATTGGGTCGTGATCGGATTGGGTCAAACCCGATCTAATCTGAAAATCCGATCAGGTTAGCTAAAAAAAAAGGAATTAATGCAGGCATGACACTCACCCACCACACAGCACATGCGTATACACACACCACACACTCATTCACACAGTCACACCTCTCTCAGCCCACTCAAACTCAAACACATAGCAGTGAGCAACCTACAACCAACACTCTCATCTCTCTCAACTCTCAACTTAACTTCACTACTTCAGTTCCCATCTTACTCTCGTCTTTCTATCAAATCTCAACTCTCAAGGTTCAAGAAGACAAGAAACAGAACAGTGACACACACACGGTTGGACACATGCACACACATTAAAGAAGAAACTCAAGAAAGCGGTTGTGGTGCCACCAAATGCAATAAACCCATTCTACCTGCAGTCACTACTGCTGACGCCAACCAGACTACTACCACCGCCTACAGATCTATTGCGCCATGCCTTCACAACACCAAGTTCCTCCAAGCTCTATCCGAACCTAGCAAGCGACAACTCGAACCTGAATTTCCTTTTTGAATTTTGAAGCTTCCAGTTCCATAGTGTATATATATAGTTGATTAGTTGTAATGTGTCTGATTGTATTGGGTAATATATTATATATTATATGTTAAATTGGTAATTATTTAATTAGTTTAACAATATGTAATATGTATTGTTAAATTGGTAATTTCCCGATCCAAACCTTATGTTATCCAAACTCGATCTGAACCGAACTCAACTCAAGATTTTGACTCGATTCGATCCGTGTTTAAATAGGATCGGATCAGATTAAGTTCGGATGATATTTTCAGCAACCTGATCAACCCGAAATCCAATCGGGTTGACCTGAATCTGACAATGTCCAGCCTTAAGTACACTAATTTTCATGTGTATGTTGCTTGAAATAAGTTATAAAACTTGTAAATTTTAATAAACTAGGCAGGTTGTGTCCACATTTTTTGAAATTTAAGCTAGTTAAATATCGAAAAAAAAGTTTAAAAAATTTATGGTTGGGGTCGGACAAATTCGAACCCTTATCTAAATTTAATCATTTTAACTTACTGCAAATTTAAACAACCAAGCTTTTTTTTTTAAGATCCCAACTTTTTTCCAGTGATTAGGTGGACTTTAAGCTTCGTCAATATAATTGTCGCACCATAGCCGTTGCCATTCTTTTATTGGACTTAAGGGGTGAGTGTTACTTAAAGCTCCGGCAAATCTTGACTAAAATGCCTAAGAGCAAGGATCTACAAGAATTGCCTAGGGCCATTATCTACAAAACTGCTTACATTTGAAGCAATTTAGTTTCAAAGAACGACCTTTATTGAAAAATTTGACATAGCTTCTTGGATTGATGACTCGAAAAGCCTCAGTAATAGTTTGTCAAAGAATTGTCGAAAAATTCTCACTTACCATTTGGAAAGTTAACTATCCCTTTTGAAAAGGTACTTTTACTAACTCCTTATCTTTATGATTTTCAATATTTGCTAAGTTAAGATAGATTCCAGAGAGTTACAAAAGCATTAAATGAAGTATGTGAGACTACTTATAGACCAATTCTAATTGGATAAGTGCTTTAGAGAAATTTCAAATTTTAAAATTCAATTTATGGAAGGAAAACACCAAGCAAAGTCTGATAAAAATATTAAATGAAAGTCTTAGTTCTCAAAATTGAAAAGTAACACTTGTGTGGCCTCTATTAGACCAAATTATAAAAGGCCTAAAAGCCCGAAAAATACAGGCCCAATAAAAATCTTCTGCAAAGAATAACCTACGCCCATAAGAATATCCTCAATACTTAGAGTTCATAGTAAAGTGTCTAAGTGTAAGATACGAGAAAATGCCAAAGGAGCGATTCTATAAAGAGAGTTAGGTCCATTCTTTATAAAAAATGAACTAGGTCCAATTTTTACAAAGAATAAACTAGGCTCATTATTTACAAAGAACAACCAAAAGTGTTGATTACTTCCAAGCATAAGTATCTAGTTATAATATAACTCGGTGAGTTCAGGGTTGAACCACAAGGAATCGATAAATCTAATTGTTAATTATTAAACAAAAATTAATTGAAGAAAAAGAAATTAATAGAGACCAATTTAGAAAAAATGCAAAGGTTGTGGGATCCACTCTTGGTTTTCAAATATGGTATAATATTCGCTCATAATTATAATTTGCATTTCTTCTACCCATTAATTTTTATGCCATTTAATTTTTAATCAACCACTTGCATGTTTAAATATGGGATCAAGTACCTAATGTGCCATAGATATATTAGAGTGTCGACATTATATCAAAATTCTATATAGATCCAAGGAGATCTAGATCTACAAATTAGCATGACAAAAAAGTAACTAACAAAAGAAAAAATACAAATTATAAACATAAACAAATAAAATGAACTTGAAACTCACTTGAGAGAGTAATTAATTCCATGATTTGAATCCTTGAGCGCCATCTTTCACTTTAGCTTAGAAAATTTAGCCACTCATGTTTAAAAGTAAAGTAGTCATTTTATTTAATAAATTTTGCATAGTACAATAAAAGAAAATTGAAAACAAAGGGAAAAGAAAGATATATTTTCCTAAAAGTCACTTTAGATTTACACCTAAAATGCACATCCCTAAAAGCCGCCACATAATGCTTTCTTATTTTCTTCTTCCTCTTAAAATCTAGTACACCCTTAATTGTGAGAGTTCTTGCCTTTATAAAGGTAAATTTTTAGTGATTAAATGTGGGTATTTAGATAATATTTTTTGTGAGCTTTAATCACAACCTTGGGTATTTATATAATATTTTTTGTGAGCTTTAATCACAACCTTACAATGAGATTTAGTAATACAATCCAAGCGTCTTAATTGACAATCATTATGGATCGTTGGATTAAACGTAATCAACGGCTGAAATTAAAGTCAAAGTCTAAGCCTCTTTTTGCTCATTTGCCGAGGTTGTTGAGCTACCAATTTAATGTGTTAAATCTAGTACAACAAGGTGCATGTAAGCTCGAACACATGGCACGATCTCAACCGTTGACAAATAATGCCGAATCAAAGGGCTAGCATTTCTTTCAAATGCTTTTGAGTTTCCAGAATTCTAATTTAACATCCAAATTTTCAATCCTAGCGTGATTTAGGGATTTCCTACAAATCACAAAAATCAGTCTTAAAACAAAT
>NW_006262274.1:9496580-9509100 GCF_000493195.1 Citrus x clementina
GGCAAGTTTTGGATAAAATAAGACCTAATTCATTCTTTACAAAGAATGGCCTATATCTACCTCTTATGAATAACAACTTAGGTCCATTCTTTTCATAGAATGTTCTAGGTACTTATATTTTCTAAGTAGAATGCACAAAGGTAAAAGTTTCGACAATTGCCAAAGTTGTGATTTTGCAAAGAAAGTCCAATGATTGTTCTTTACAAAGAATGACTTAGGTAATTTTTTTTTTACAAATAATGACCTAGGTCCATTCTTTACAAAGAATGACCTAGGTCCATTCTTTACAAAGAATGACCTAGGCACTTAGAAAATGTTTTTAAGCAGAATGCCTAAAGGGATCGTCTTTGAAAAAACGCTAAAAGCATGATTTTGCAAAGAAAGATCTAGCTAGTTTTATTATTTACAAAGAATGACCTAAACACTTAGAAAATATTTCTAAATATAAACCTTCGAGCCAACAAGCATCTTATGGAATGCGACTATAGGCAAATATACATTCTACAAAGTGTGCCTACTTGCAAATAAACAATCTCCAGAATGTGCCTATGAGTAAAGATACATTCTATGGAATATGCCTATGAGTAAATATACATTCTACAGAATGAGCATACAGGCAACTAAGCATTCTACATAATACGATACGTGATTTGAAATATTTAGAAATATTTGGCACGCTGGCTCCCTTTGACAATTGTACATAATAATTATCCGCTAGGAAACAAGTGATTTGAAATATGATTAGTATTAAAAATTATTTGATTATCAAACGATAAAATGTTATTTTGTGCTTATATTATAATTTATATTTGTGTTTATGTAATATATTAAGAATTATTAATTATGTCTTAACTATTTATTTTTGTGTGTTTATTAGGTAAAATATTAATTTCACGTAATTCAAGGCCTCAAACAGATAAACGGATGTCAAATTTAGATTGTGGAGGTTTGAAACCCTTAAGATGAGTTAAGATTGGCCTAAAATTGAGCTTGTGCAAAAAAGTTGACTTTTTGTGTTGACAAGCACTGATTGGATGATAAAATGAGCTTACAATAGATATGAGTGCATTGGATATCTGTCAATTTTGACTAAATCTCAACCATTTATAATTCAATGACTACGATCATGCCACGTGGCAATGGTTGGTGAAGCAAGTTGTGGGTTTCGAACCTTTGTATTTAGGTTGACTCGATCCACTCATTAACCCGCCAAATCTCAACCGTTCTTTGATTGAATTGGAAGCTTTGCATGATGCCACATGTAATGTTGACTTTTGAAGTTTGGCCAGCCGTTGGATCTTAATCTAATGGCTGTGAGGAGCGCATGCATAAAGCTTATGTGGACCGCAAAACACTGGATTATGAATGTATTTTTCTATAAATAGAGTCTCATTTTTATGTTTTGGGGTATCTCTCTTCTTCTCAATTTCTCTCAATTTCCTTGTAATCTTATTTTTCTGTTGTGTTTTAATATTTTTCATAATTATTTTTTAAAATAAATTTAGTTTTATTTTCAATTTAGTTGTTTTTATTCCTTTTAATTATGAGTAATTTAATTTTAATAATTATTTTTATTTTAATTATTCTTAGCTAAATAATAACAGGTAGGGAAAGGTGAAACTATTAGGAAATAAATATGATTTAGTCAAATTCTATTTTTAATTATATAAATTGAATTATTTCCTATTTAATTTTGTACATATTTTATATTTTGAAATTTTGATTTATTGTAAACAAATAAGGGAGATTGGCACAATAAATTCTTAATATCTTAATATAAGGTATGAGAAAATGGTATTTTTACTTATTGTAAACAAATCAAATTTTGGCATAATAAATACCTTATCCATAATCAAATTAATGAGAAAATAATAATAATTTATACAATTAATCTTTTGGGCAATAAATCTGAATAAAAAAATGGTAAAAAGAGTTTATTAAATTTTATTTTCTACTAAGAGTGGATTCATAACCCTAACTAATTCAATTTCATAGTTTCACTTAAATTAAATTGCATATATTCAAGTTTTATTTTCATTTTTTAGATGAAATAAAATAAACAAATTAAATTTTTTCTCTGCGAATCGATCTCAGACTCACCGAGTTATAATATAATAAAACACTCTTATATTTGGGAATTAGAAATACTTTTAAGTTGTGTCAAAATATTCTCCTCAAATAGAAAATAATCCACAAAACCTGATTTAAAAGAAAGTCCATAACAAAAATCGGTCACTGTACATTGAGCAAAAATTTGCATCAACAAATATCATTAATTTTGTAATTCATAAAAGAATCCTAGGAATCCATGATGCAAAAACTGTTGGAATAGAGGAAGTTAGTGTGCTAGTGGAAAGTATTTGTAGTTAAAAATATTTGGGTAAAGGTTAGGGTAAATAAGAGAGCAAATTTGAGCATTTTTTATTATGCTTTTAGCTTCATTCTTACAATTAGAGACATGGCCATGTATTTATAGCCGTTCAACCAACTTTCATATAACTATGCTTGGATTACACATTTGAATAACCTATTTCTAGCACACAATTTACCTGCCACTAACTTAAGATACTTGGCTAACATAATTGACTAACACATTGCAATGTTACGCTATCTTATAAGAAAATTGCTTGTCCTATCTGTCTTCCTCAATAGAGCTGGCTGCCTTTCCACTTGATGGAAAGCACACTCTACTCATAGCAATACAGCCATTTCCAAGATCTAAACCTTTCGTCAAACCCAATATACCTCAACTCTTGGGTATTAAGATCACACAGCATGACATCATGAGACCGCCGAGTCTCCATGAAGACTGAACGATTCTTCCACAATCGAAGTGTACGGTAAACATTTAGAAAAGGTCCAACGATCGCTAGTTTTGTCCAACAACTCTGTTGCTTCATCAACCATATGTGATAACAACCACTGAACCTATTTTCAGTTATCAAATGAAGAGACGCCTTGTATACTCCGGCAATATGAGGACGATAATTTTCATTGTTATGAGGGTACGGGACTTTCATCTCTTCGAACACCTCATCACGCATATGAAATGAAAGAATCACTTCTTGTTGATTGCACAGGTAAGCCAACCAATAACAAACTCCATTAATATATGTGTCGACTCCCATGGTGACATCAAGTCTACAATACTGAGAGCTCAATCATCTATTTTTGAGTATCTCCAAGAATCAGTGCTTAATGTGTACAACGCAATGTGTGAATGTAAATATGGACCAGTTTCTGTACTTGCATTATTACACAGTTCAAATATAAAAACCATATTGTAATCATTACTCACTGGATCTAACTCAAATCCAATGCCTACATTCCAAACTACTTCTTGGATTCCTATTTCAAAGATATCTATAAGTTCAATGTTACATTTTGGAAGAGGCCTAAGTTCTCTAGTCGCCGGGTTCCACAAATCTATGCAGGAAGGTGTGTAAATACAAAACAATCCCTTATAAGGACCGCAGGTAAAAGGAGCCCAGTCATCATGATCTTTGGAAATCTGAGGTTTAAATACCTGATATGATGATAAATCAGTCAAAGTTTCATCTGAAAATAAAGCGAATCTCTGGCCTTCAAAACCAAAAGTATTGTACTCAACAAAAAGACGAGCATTTTCATCGTTGTAGTTCTTGAGATGCCTTGAAATAAAACTAGGACTATTAATTAATGTGCACCAAAATTTACAAATACACTTGAATCGAATTAAAGATTTCACTGGCAGCCTTGTTAGATTTTCAATGGTTACATCTTCATAAAGAATCTTCATTTTGCTTGGCCAACAATTTTCAATTGATAAATGCATGGTTTCGAGTAATTAATAGATTAAAGCTAATTCAGGGCAAGAAATTGGATATGCCTATATGATAGTATGTATTTATAAAGCTCAATTCGTGAATAAGCAATGATTTCGCACCTTCGCTGACTACAAGAAATAAAAAAATTCAAATACAAGGATGATTTTGCATGGACCATTACATGGAATTTACAACCTATAATAATTAAATAAGATAAATAAAAAATTCAAGTATGTGGTTTAGGTAGTTATTTACCGGTTAAAATTGGGTAAAAATTATAACAATTAAATAGCATGAAGAGATTTTGAGCTTGCTGCATGGTATGACTAAATTGAGAAGCAAAGCTAATATTGAACTGTTGGTGGCCCCTTTTTGGGTGACATGGAGTGCTAGAAATCATTTTTTATTTAAAGGAAAGAGGATGCATCCTCAGGTGTTGTTAGCTAAGGCAGAGGCTGTTATTCATGCATATAAAAGAACCCAAGTACCAACATTTACATCTGTAGGAAACCAGCAGAGGTTGACTCCAAAGACATGGAGTTCCCCTAAGAGATGCTTTTAAAGTGAATGTAGATGCAGCCACCAACTGGTAAAAGCACATCTCCGGACTGGGAAATGTCATTAGAGATGAATCTGGAAATGTAATTACAGCTGGAGTTGTAGCTTTTGTGGAGGCCGAAGCAATGGAGTGGGGTGTGCAGATTGCTAAACATGCAGGCATAAGATGTTTGGTTATTGAATCAAATTTTCAAGAGGTGGTTAATTTTACAGACATCAGGCAAGGCTGCAGATCCGAAATCTTTTGGGTAATATTTGAAATTCAGAACCTAGTGAAGGGTTTTGATCATGTTAATATCTTGTGTGCTCATCGATCTTACAATGCTATTTTACATTCTTTAGCTAAACTAGTTATAGAGAGATGTGAAATTGTTGTATGGATGGGTTTATACCCTTCAGAACTATAGTATCTATTCTCTCCTCTGGTTTTGAATGTAGATTTTATCCTCCAAAAAAAAAAAAAAAGATTAAGAGATATTAATAACTTGCAAGGGAGAATCCCTAAGGTTTCATGCAACAGTCCATTTCATCCCCATTTTTTAAACAATAGTCTAAAACATCCTTCCATTAACTAACCGTCAGTTAAATATTGTTTATTAGTAATTCATTGAGAACAAAAAAAGATTTTTTGTTAAGGGAAAAATTAGAAAAAATAACTAAAAGTTAACATATAAATAAAAATGATTTTTATCTAATCCTACCAAACAGGAAATAACGAAAAGATGAAAAAAAAATATTTCAACCCTATATATAAGTACAAAAAATAATCACAATTTTCATATTCGTATAAATATATTTTTTAATTACACTAAGAGCGGATTTAGAGAGACTGTGGTAAGGACTTGGGGAGACAATATCATTTTTTTCTGATTCTACAATTATCATTCATTATCATGCGTTCGAAACAAAGAAAGATAAAAGTGAAAGACAAGAAAGCAGATGCCTTCTAAGAGGCAAAGTAATGGAAAATTTCTAAGAGGCAAAGTACTGGAAAAATCAGCACCAAAAGAATTCTTGAGTTGTGGAAATTACCAACCCAACTGGAAGAAAAAAAAAATTAAAAATTTTTTACAAACTTTATTGAATTAAATTTTTACAGTATTCCTCTCAACTCAATTAATTTGAGTATTTGGTTAATTTAATTTAGGAAACAATTAATGAAAAATTAAAATTAAAAAAAAAAAGTCTCAATTCACTGTCTCAGGTGGTCGGCATGCTGGCAACAGCTGAATGAAGCTATGACGGCAATAGCTGAGATCGGAGGCTGAGAACAACTAAGTGAGTATAAGAGAGGAGCTGCTACAGCAGCTTGTGCGTGTTGAGAGAGAGTCAGAGCGAGCGATGTGCTACTACGTGTGGTGCTACCGTGCTAGGCTGCTTCTGTGCAGGCTGTGTGTGCTGCTTTCGCAGTGCGTGCTACTGAGGCCTGAGAGAGGGGTTGCCACTAGTTAGTGCTTAGAGAGAGTTAAGGATTTAGGCATTTTGAATTTTCGGTATTTCGAGATTTAGTTTGTTTAAGTGGGAACAAATTTTGGTGGAGGGAAACTGAAAAATTAGTGTTAAATTATGGATAAGGTTTGTACATTTGTCTCGTTTTGATCCACGAATCAATTGCATATAGTTTAAAGAAATAAAAGAAATTAAACAAATTTGTAGGATAGAAATACATGCATTAGTGGTTTGGAGATCTTGAGTTAGAGTTCAAATTGGAACATAATTAGAATTTTTTTTTCTTTTCTATCACTAATACTTTAGCATCAGTAATCACTAAGTTTTATGCTATTGACATCTTAATGTCAATGATTTATGATGAATATTTTTTAAATAGAAAAGATGGTCTAAATGTACATCACTACTGATACATTTTACAAAGTATCAGAAAACAAGTGTTGGTATATATTCAGTAAATATCATTTTTATAGTAGTATGTGCATGTACATCTTGTACATGATTATCAGTGATCAAGTTTAGAAATTTGTTTGTCAAGGGATAGACCTATTTAAAGAAAAATAAAAATAAGTGAATATATTTACAAGTATCTAATTTTGACTTCTGTGATCTATTTTTCTTCGATTTTTTTTCAAATACATTTTTACTTCCTTAGGTATCAACCCATGAATTAAGAGATATGGCCATTAGTTTGTTGCATCATGCATGAAAAACAATATGATAATCATGAGTATTTTTACTTCGCTTGATTTATGAAGAAAATAATCATCCTGTACTTTTTCCTTCTTTAATAACGTTAATGATCTCAATAATTGAGTTCTAATTGTTATTTGTCATTCATCTATTGAATAATAAATTGTATAACTAGTAAAATTAATATTTTACATGAAATAGATAAATTAATGGCACAACAATTGGGTGACTCAACTCATAGGATCCCGAGCGTTACTCATACCATCAATAAGGTACCACTACCTTTGACTAATTTACTTACTCTCTGTAAATCTCAACTTTGCACCTCTAACACCAACGATAACATCTCCAAAGACCGACTAGTCATATTAGTAAATCAGCAACCCTAAAGGAAACAACAGATGTTAAGTAACATATTTTATTTTAAATGGCGACATCCCTAGAACTCAAATCCCGAGTTCGAGTCTCACAAGTGTGCATATTCTTGACTTTTAGACTTTGTGTTAAACTTTCTTATATTATATTACCATAATACTGAATTTGGAATCCAACGGATAGCTTGCTTCACCATCTACCGGGAATTAGATCGGGATTAAGAACTGCCATTGCAGATTGCACTTTTAAATACTATCATATTGAAGTAAATCGCTCTCTCCACTCTCCTAGCCCATGTGTAATTTTCTCCTTTAAGTATTTATTTCTCGTCTTTGTAACCCTTTCCTAACGGAGTAATCAAGCACTCATTTAACACGCTTAATAATTACATTAACTAGAACATGCATCTTTAAACTAGAGATCTCCAATAGGGGTACCAGCAGCACTGCACATGTCTGTATAGCACCGCACAACATGAGCACGCTTCCTCAAGGCACGTGTGACAGCACGTCATACAAGCCATCTAATAAGTTAGGTTTAGATATCAAGCACTCATCTAACATACCCTTAGTACATTAATTTCGACGTATACTCTTTACACTGGAGTTTAGAGATGTCTAACAGGTCAAGCTCATGAGGCATAACACGAGTACAACACGCATACATGTAGCATAGCACGGCTCATTGGACATCTCTAAAAAAGGAAAAATTATCTTGTTATTTAAAAAAAAATCAATATCATCTTAGAGAGGTTCATTTTAAAAAAAGAAAATTAACCAATAATTCCTAGGTTATGTTTATTTATTTATTTTGTAATAAACTTGAATTATTATGAATTCTGAATAAACTTGAATGTTTGAATCTAATATATGTATATAGTCTGAATCTCTGAAAATAAATATTAAGATGTTTGTTTTTTCAACTTTAAAAATTAAAAACATGTACTTTTACATTTGTGTCTTTATTAAATTTGAATATTAAATAAATAATATATTTATATCTCAAAGACATAAATACTATAATATTTTATCATATATAAGCAAAATCTCGTTCAAGTGAATATATAATGATTTTGGAATTATAATATATAAAATACCATAAGTTTCAAATTTTATCACAATTTCTCACTATAGTACATAATATAAGGAAAAAAAACTAATAAGATGCTTGCAATAGTTGTTTTGCCATTTAATTTAAAGGTTATCACATGAAATTTTTATCTTCAATGGTTGAAGAGTTGCTAGCATTAGTTGTTTATTTTGATTGCCATGAAAACTTTCTAGCTCAACTTCATCATTTACATATTGAGCAAATAATACATCAACTACTGACATTTTTCAAAGAAAATTACGTATTTACATGTATGCCACCCCTATTTTTGTCTGTGTATTAAATGACTATGGTTCTTTTTAGAATTGGAAAACAGGCCTTTAGCACACCAAAAGTACATTCAACAACATTTCTCAATTTACCATGGGCATGTTTAAATAAAGAAAGAGATTATTAATGGATACATGTGTACGGATGAGTTTTGGGATAGGTATAAAAAATAAATAATAAAATAGAGATATTTTTTACATTAGAAATTAATTGGTTTATTTAAATTTCTCCACTTAATAAAAAGTTAAAATTTTTTGATTTATTTTATTCCATGAAAATTATTTTAAAAATCTCGTTAAACGATAAAGACAAACACCTCCGATTGACTTAACCAGTTACATTAAGTCACCTAAAGCCATTAAATGAAAAAAACACACTCTTAATCATAGAGTTATATATGCAAAGCTGCAATATTTGCCTTAAGACTTCACTAGCTAAATAGTCACATGCATTCTATTAGCTAGTAGGATCCGAGCGGACTACGTAAGTTGGAATGGCAGCAGTGTTAAATCCATTGAAATTGGTTCCACAAGCAGTCGTATAAGCACCCATATCGGAAAACACTAGCCAATCGTTCACCTCAAGCTCCGGTAATTGATGACCTGTAAAAACCTTATCGACTGCAGCACACGTTGGCCCAAACACCGTCGACCTGTAGGTCCGATTATTACTATGAGAGGCGGAAGCAAGAATATGAGCACCGCACTTAGCAATCACTTCCTCGCTTGACAGCCATCCGAATGATCCGTATTTCCCATCGTTAATCCAGTACTCTCTCAGTTCATCTCGGACGCGTTTCCCTATAACTTTAGTAGCTAGCGTGAAAGCCGTGTCTGCCAAGAACCGGCCCGGCTCTGAAATGACACTCAAGTGTCCAGCCGCTGTTTCGTTTGGGAAATAAGTTTGAATAGCATCTTTTATTATTGAAGCCGCTTCATGGAATCCTGGGTTGCATGCAAAGCCGCCACCAATATCCAGGACACGCATTTTTGTCATTCCAAGCCGAGCAGCCGTCTCAAAAACCGTTTTAGCCTCAGCAATGGCTGCATGAAATGCATCTAAATTTGTTGCTTCGCTTCCTATATGGAATGCAACACCAATTACAGCAAGCCCCGAAGCCTGAGCGGCTCCGAGAAGATGGGCGACTTCCTCAGGATTGGCACCGAATTTGGAATCCAACGGATACCTTGCTCCACCATCTACGGGGGATTTGATCCGGATCAACAACTCACATTTCGGATGCCACTTCCGAATCTTGTCAAGTTCCTGTATCGAATCAAAAGTTGTCAAGTTGACTCCAACACTTGCAGCATATTTGATATGAGACACTGGCTTACACGCATTGGCATAAATAATGCGATCGGGTGAAACACTCAGGGCCAGGACAGCTTGAATCTCCGAAGGGCTTGCGCAGTCGAAGTTAGAGCCGAGAGCAGCAAGTGTTTCGAGGATAGCAGGTTCGGGATTGCACTTGACGGCGTAGTAAGGGTGAACCATCGGGAGGTTGGAGATCAACTGATGATAGAGAGAAATCACGACACCTAAATCCAGTACGTAAAAGGGTTCATCGAGTTCTTGTCGTTTCAGAATTATTGACTCCATGAACTCAAGGAGCCTACTCTCTTGCCTCTAACAACTAGTGCCGGAGCATTCAAATCCAATGTGCATGTAATTTCCTTAGGCAACGACCCCATCTGATTAATATTGTGTATGTTGATGATGTGTATGTTGTGTGGCTATTTCCATCATGGACAGCTTAAATTAATAGAGAGAAATTGAGGCCTTAAGGTGAAAATTAATGACGATAGGTGGCCTAAAAAGTTATGGGACGAACACGAGATATTGTCACGGAAATACCGTTCTCCAGACTCCTTTCCCTTTCCCTTTCCCTTTCTCTAGTTCCTTCGTTCCCATTTAATTTTAAAGTGTGAAATATTGCTCATTGGATTCTACATATATATATATATATATATATATATATATATATAATTCATCTCTAATGCGGACGCCCTCATTTTTTTCCATACAAATACGGCTTAGTAAAGTGAGATTTTAATGCTATTAAACCACATGACTTTATAGTGCATTAAAAAATAATTCCAATAAGTCACATGTTTAACGGCGTATCTGTATTAAAAAAATGAGGGCAGTTGCATTTAAAAATTATTATATATATATATTAGTTTCTTCATTTATTCAATATCATGATCCAGATCCTCTTATTGAGAAATTTTATAATACAATCAATTGATGCATGTATGATGTATATTTGAATTTTATATAATCAATTAACCATCAATTCAAAATAGTTCTTTGAAATAAATACACAAATATCATAATATATTTACTTGTTGTATAACTTACATGGTATCTTAAGGTATTCTAAAATTTATCCCTCTTTAGCATATATATATATATAATAAGACTGGCTCTTTGGAGTTAGTAGATTTTATTTTTAATCATTATCTTTAGTAAAATGTTAAAAAGTGCTGAGAAGATTGTAAAATGACAAAATAATAAGTTGATTTAAGTCCATCTTAACCATATATGAATAAAAATACATATGTATTTTAATTAACTAAATAAGTTTACATCGGTCTTATTTTCTGAGCAAAATTAAAAATTTCCACTGAAATTATAGTTTTCAAATGGGTTATAGTCTACTTGAGGTTTTGTTAACAATATAGTGAGCAAAATCATAAGTTTTCTTAACATTGCCAGTTTCTCTGATTGTTTATTATGCAATTTAATTTCAGTGGAATATGAAGAAGTAGCTGGCAAGGACTGATATGAGTGAACACTTGGCTTCGTCCCTGCATCGGGTGATACCTAATTACTACTATGCTTCCTTCCGAAACTATTACTATTGCTGCTTTATGTACATTTCGAAAGCAGTGTATGAGCGCAAAGCACTGTGTTTTTCAAGAAATATGTCAAACAATCCCATTGAGGTTATTCTTTTTCCCTTGGCTGCAATTGTTTTGACATTGTCCAGTTCATGCTATCGGTTAGGCTAGCCTTGTGAATGAGAATGCTCATGTATTGAAGCTAAGTCAAATTTTACTTTGATCATATGCGTATCGAAGCTTGTTTGTGAATATCGTTTTTTGATTGATTGAGCTTTTTTGGGTAGTAACGGCTATAATAATAAAAATAATATGGGCGGTGAGGTTTGGACTCTTTTAGGGATGGCAATGTGCTAGGGTTTGGTTTTGGTGGGTTTGGTTTGACCCACATGGAGATGGGGCTGAATCACCCCATGCTACATGTATGTGTGTGTGTATGAGCCTGCCAGGGTAATGGGTTTCGATTGTGATGATGTTTTGTGTTGTGTGGTTGTAATTTAGGTAGCGTTTACTTTTTGGATTTGATTGGGAATTCTGAGGAGTGGGAATCCTAGGATTGGGAGTGTGGAGTGGGAGTGAGAATGGGTTGTTTACTTACACTGGAATGGAAGTATGAAATAGAGATCAGAATCCAATTTATGCGTTTACTTTGTCTTAGATTGGGAGTAAATAGTTTTAAATTACAATTTTATCCTTATTTAAAGAATTATAATTTTTAATTACAAAACTAATAAAAAATATATTTAATGAATAATATTTATTTTATTATATTTGTAAATTTATTATAATTATTAATATTCTTAATTATGAACAATAAATTATTAATTTTAATATAAAATGAAGCCTTATTTTATTTTATTTAATATAATTATATTAAATTTATTATTATATAAAATAATAATATAATATTATTTAGTACAAAATTAATATTTTCTTAGAATAAACTATTTATTATTATTAATATTAAATAAATATAGTACTATTATTTTTAAAATAAATATAATAATATTATATTTATTAATTCTCTATTAATATAATAATATTATTTTAAAATAATTTTAACTTATAATCAATACAAATTATTATTTAGTTAAATATAATATTATTATTCAAATAAATATAATAATATTATTCAAGTAAATATAATATTTTTTATTTTATTTTATTAATTATAAAATATTAAATTAAAAAAATAAAAGGGTAAAAAAGGGAGAGGTGGGAGTGGATTCCCACTCCCACTCCCCACTCCAAAAATGAGTGGGGCCCACGGAGTGGGATTTCCACTCCCTTCCCATTTTAAGGAAGTAAACGCTGGAGTGGGAGGAATCCACACTCCTCACTCCCACTCCAGCAAGTAAACACAGCCTTAGTGGAGCTAGGTGCATGAATTGGGGACACGTATTCTTGTTGATA
>NW_006262274.1:9509988-9523591 GCF_000493195.1 Citrus x clementina
ATCATCATGTGCTCTGCACTATTAGCAAAACGACATCAAGTGAGATATCATTATGTGCTCTGCATTATCAGCAAAACGACATCAAGTGGTGGGAATTTGCCAATAAACAAACAAATATTCTATGTTTACAACTTGTCCGTGCTGACATCTCTATTAAGGATTTGGTTATGTTGGAGTTGTTCTAAGATAAAATATTTTGTATAATCATATAATTAAAATTATAATAAATTTATTATTATTTATCACTTTATATGTGTAGAAAATTTATGCTACATCGTAGATCTGCTCCAACATAACCATAGCCCTCTCTCAATTATGAAGTAATAGTTGAAACAAACAGTATCATTTAACTTTCGCCATTTTGGCAAGCTGCATTGCAGAGGATAATTGGTAGGCCCGTATTGATTGAAATCTGTCTAATATTTGACAATACAAATAGCGCGCATTACATCTGAAAACTTAGTGCTGCATATGCCGCATTATGGAACCCATCACGCCCCTCAGAGTTATGCCATATGGTATTAATTTTTAAACATAAAACTTATTTAATTTAGGAAAAATAATATTTACACACTCAAAATTCAGAAAAACAGTCATATAGATCTTCATATTTTCAATAAAGAATATCAAGATCCTTTTTTTTCTTATAAAAAAAATTGTTTGACTCTACTAACTCAAAAAATTGACTCCAATTTTTATACTAAATATAAGTACAATATTAAAATAAATGTAACAATATATATATATATATATATATATATATATTTATTTATTTATTTAATATTTAAAAATATTTTACTAGTTTACGATCTTATGTTATATTAAACTAAATTTTGAAATAAATAGAAACATAATATTAAAATAAATATATAAAAATTAAATTATTTTCAAATTATATAAAAATAATTTTAAATTATTAAGACATGAGATATATATTGTTACTTTAAAATCTATTTAATCCAAAGATTTATTTAAAATTTTAATATTTACAGCTAATGAAAGCTCCTTTTCCGATGATACATGTATAATTGTATAGATTCGACGATGATAATTCCAATGGTAAAAAAAATGATTGTCAATAGATGTTAAAATGTGATCGGAGGCAATGGTTTGTGGGGGCCAACGGTGTGTATTATACATTTTTTTATAAAATTTAAATAACAAATTTAAGAAAACAAGAAAAAAAATTGTAAGATATTAATAATTACAAAAATAATTTAATATAAATTATTATTATTTATATAATGTTATACAATGTAACACTAAATAAGTAAATATCGTATAGTCTTAAAATAATACAATGCTAATACAATATACTGTAATGCAATATAGTGTGCCAAACACAACCAATTAGTTAATTAAAGCAACTTTTGCTTTTCAACAAAAAGTCTCGACTACTACTATTATTAGTTATTGAAGGAGATAGTTGTGCCTCCTAACAAAAAGTCTTGTACACACCATTGCATACATCAAGCTGCATTTGAATATGGAACTTGCAACATGTATTTTTGTTTCGCATTTGTCGAATGAGATAGTTGTGCAAAAAGCTTGAAATGAGAAGCCAACAGAGTACTCACAGATTTTGTCTACTCAATCATGCTAAACTATTAGAGTACTTTCTTCAAATATTGCTTCTGAGAGAGCTAACTTTGCCATAAGCTATATCTTTGCATATCTCCCAGCTATGAATCTTTTTACCTTAATCTAGTTCTTTCATCTCAAATTCTTGATTAAGTTAAGTTTTCAACTTCTCAATCTCGTCTTTGCTCTTAGATTCTATTAACATCCATCAATATATAAGAGCAAATATACGAGGCATCCCTTTTGTAGTTTGCAAAAATACACACAATGATCAAATTTATTTCTTGTGTACATTTACCTTTTATAAACCGATCAAATCGCTTATACCATTACCTCGGAAATTGTTTCAATCCACAAAGAAACTTTGTCAATTTACAAACTCAATTTTCTTTTCTAGCAACTTTGAATCTATCTGGCTAAGTTATGTAGACTTCCTCTTCCAAATTACCATGTAAAAATGCAGTTTTCACATCAAACTAAACTAGTTCAAGGTCAAATTGCGCAACCATGGCTAGCAAAATTTGAATAGATGAATGTTTCACAACTAGAAAAATACTTGATTATAGTCTATTCCTTCCTTATAAGTGTAACCCTTCACTATCAATATAGCCTTGTATTGAATTTCATTCTTATCAGAAAATCCTTCATTCAATACGTATACCCATTTGCACTAAATTGATTTCTTTTCTTTGGGTAGTGTAACTAACTCTCAAGTTCTATTTTTATAAAGAGATTACATTTTTTCATCTATTGCTTGCTTCTACTATACACTTTCAGGATTACTTACTATTTTTTGTAAATGGCAAGAACTTCATTATCTATAACTAGAAGTGCATAAGCCACCATATCGACAAAGTGAGCAGGTATACGATTATATCTTCATGGCCTTCTATATACAAGTGAGCAGGTATACGATTCAATTCAATCTTTTACTCAAGGATGTGCCTTTCAATTTTATCGATGAGTGTTTGCAGGCTTTTAACACTTTGAAAGAGAAATTGATTTCAGCGCCAGTTATTATGGCTCCAGATTGGGATCTACCTTTTGAGGTTTATGTGTGATGCAAATGATTATGTTATTGGGGCAGCGAAATAAAAACATGTTGCATGTTATTTACTATGCAAGTTGAACTCTGACAGACGCACAATTGAATTATGCTACTACTGAGAAAGAGTTTCTGGTCGTAGTGTTTGCACTTAAAAAATTCCACTCATATTTGATTTGCTCCAAGGTGATAGTTTACATTGATCATTCAGCTCTCAAGTATCTATTCACAAAGGCAAATGCAAAACCAAGACTGATCCATTGGGTACTTTTACTACAAGAATTTGATTTAGAGATTTGGGACAGGAAATGATCTGAAATGATTAGAGCAAGGAGAGTGAGGGGAAAATGTAGTGGTTTCAATTACCGAGGAATTTCCTGATGAAAAGCTATTGGTCCTTCAAACTTGTGACGCACCATGGTATATAGATTTTGTGAACTATTTAGCGAGCGCCATTATTCCTTCTGATTTATCATATCAACAGAAGAAGAAATTCCTCTCATATGTAAAGTATTATCTTTGGGAAGATCCGTTCTTGTATAAGTACTGTTCAGACCAAATCATTCGACGATGTGTCCCGGAAGAAGAGATGAGAAGCATTCTACAGCACTGTCATTCTCGTGAAGTTGGTGGACATTTTGGCACAACCAAAACTGCAACAAAAGTGCTTTAACCAGGTTTTTATTGGCCCACTTTATTTAAAAATGCTTATGCTTTTGTTGCTGCTTGTGACCGGTGTCAAAGAACTGGTAACATTTCAAAGAAGAATGAAATGCCACTAACCAATATTCTTGAAGTAGAATTGTTTGATGTCTGAGGAATTGACTTCATAGGTCTGTTTCCATTTTCCTTTAAGAATAAATATATTCTGATAGCTATTGATTATGTTTCTAAGTGGGTCGAAACTGTTGCTTTGCCTTCTAATGATGCTCGGGTTGTTGTGAATTTTTTTAAGAAAAGTATTTTCACATGGTTTGACACTCCAAGAGCAATTATAAACGATGGTGGGAAACATTTTTGCAATCGGCAATTTGAAGCCCTCTTGAGCAAATATGGAGTCACACATAGAATTGTAACCCCTTACTATCCACAAACTAGTGGCCAAGTTGAAGTCTCTAATCGAGAATTAAAGAGAATTTTAGAGAAAACAGTAAATGCTTCACAGAAGGATTGGTCGACAAAACTAGATGATGCACTCTGCGCTTATCGAACAACTTTCAAAACACCTATTGGTATGTCTCTTTATCATCTAGTATTTGGAAAGGCATGTCATCTACCCATTTAACTTGAGCATATGGCATATTGGGCTATGAAGATTTTGAACTTTGACATGCAAGCAGCAGGAGAAAAGAGATTATTGCAACTTAATTAAATGGATGAATTTTGCAATGCAACTTATAAGAATGCTCGAATCTATAAATCTTGCACTAAATATTGACATGACAAACATATACTTAGACGTGAATTTCAGGTTGGCCAAAAGGTTTTGTTATATAATTCTCGACTTCGACTTTTCCCAAGCAAGTTGCGATCCCGTTGGTCTGCTCCTTTTACAATAACACAAGTCTTTTCGTCTGGCGTGGTCGAAGTTTCACATGATACAAAGGGCACATTCAAGGTTAATGGTCATCAATTGAAGCCTTATTTGGATGATGCTTTTAATAAGCACAAGATAGCTATTGAGTTGTCTAGCTCTGAATGACGGCCAGAGACAATCAAGATAATGACTATAAATTAAGCGCTTCTTAGGAGACAACCCAAGCTTTCTAAACTTTATTATTGTCATTTTTTTTATCTTTCCTTATTTTTTTCTTTTCTTTTACATATTTTATTTTGTTTTAGGATTTTGCACAAGTTTGGGAGTCGATGAACATTAACTTTCCACAGGCCTTTCAACGACTCAGCTAGAACTTTACAGTTTCAAGTGCAAAATTGGGGGAGTTTCTCTTTTCCTTTTCTTTTTCTTTATATTGAGGGATAATGTTTATTTTAAGTTTAGGGGTGGGAATATTTGCTTTCATTTTTTTATATATATAAAAAAAGAGATTTTAATGCCTACGATGAGTTTATGGTTGAAAATGAATATGGTTCTTAGAAATGGATGAATATTGTCTTAGTTTATACTTGATTCTTGTGTTAGTTTAATCTTGATTGTGATTCTTTAAATATTTTGCGCACTTATATCGATTTTTTCATAATTTTGACTTGAGATTTGAGATTAATACAGCTTGAGTTGAGAATTTTAGATTGAGTAAATGATTGTTTACCTTGATTTTACATTACTTAAGTACCCAGACACCATAGTCAGAAATAGCTACCTATAACCCTTACAAGTGAAGCTATCCTTGAGTAATTTGGGCTTATGTACCACCAGTATATAGAAGATAATCTACTATGAGAAAAAGGCTACCTTAAAGGGTAGAGTGAAAGCTCCTGACTATGGATAAAAAAAAAAAAAGCATGTGCTTCAAGAAAAATAAAAAGAAAATGCAAATTTATGCCACTGAAAAGAGAGAGAGAGAGAGAGAGAGAGATCAAGATGATGAGGTTAGTATGACATACTCTGTTTATTATTCAATATAAGGGCTGTTGATATTGAAGATTTTGATAATGAATTTTGATTGAATTGATTCACACACAACATAGGGATCCAAGATAAGATAAGGCTAACCATTGAATTAAAATAGAACTTTGCCAATACTTTTAATTTTCTTTGAGTTATATACTTTATGCAATTTTTTAGGCATATTTTATGATGTTTGTGGGTACCATCGCTGGAAACCCTCATGAGACTATAACTCGTCCTTTAGGGCCGCCTAGGGGTTTAAAGGCTTGTTGCATAGGCTAAATGCAATCGCGATCACCTGTAAAAGTGGTTTACTTAGGATTTTCTTTTCATAGTTTTTATTTTTATTTTTGCTCGAGGACTAGCAAATGTTAAGTTTGGGGGTATTTGATGTGCTAATAATTTTCATATTATTTTAATGCTTCCATAACTTAATTTTATGTTAAATTATATTTTATTATATTATTTTTGTCTTAATTTTTATATTTTATCATTGTAGGAATATTGGGAATATTTAAGTGAAAGGAAGCGAAAAGAGAAAACAAATTGGAGCTTAATGGAAATAATTACTGATTGTGGAAGAAAAAAAATAAAAAACTAAATCAAGGAAGATTTAATTTAATTAATGATCATCCATGCAATCATATGGAGGCAAGATTCGAAGATTTAGTTGACAAATGTGGCATGCACGCGGAGAGCATACATTGTAGGGATGGCAAAAATCCCCACGGGAACTGGTACCCTCGGGGATTTTTCCCATTCGGGGAGGGTACGGGGATAATTTTATACCCAATTTTTTATTCGGGGAGGGGACGGGGAAAATATTTTACCTAATTTTTTATTCGGGGAGGGGATGGGGATGAGGTGGAATCCCCATCCCCTACCCATTTCCCCATTTTAATTTTTAATTTTATTTTTATTTTTAAAATTACTAATAAATAAATAACAAAATTATAAATATTGTTAAAAATAATAAATATCAAAATAGTTGTATGTTGGGAAAGTGGTCACCCTTTGCCGGGAATTAATTGAAGAATATTAATTGAAGTTTTCACCAACTGTTTATTACTTTGATTATACTGGTAGTAGTTCTTCTACTAGATCTACAGGGGATTCTTATAAGAAAGCAACCAAATGGATGACAGGTTTTGATGATTATGTAAACAATGGAGATTGTGCAATTGTTGCAGATGAATTAGATTCATATTTGGATGAGAAAGTTATACCTCGGATGGAAGATTTTAATATTTTGAGTTGGTGGAAGACAAATGCTAATAGGTATCCTACATTAGCTCGAATTGCTAGAGATATTTTGGCAATTCCAATTACAACAGTTGCTTCTGAATCAGCTTTTAGCACCAGTGGTAGAGTTGTGAGCCCATACCGTAATAAACTTCATCCAAGCACATTGGAGGCCTTAATGTGCTGTCAAAGTTGGTTACGAGCTTACAATAGCAGTATGAGTTTATTTTACATTGTAATTATATTATACATTTATTAATATTTGCACTTATAAGTTACGTTACTTATATCATTTTCATTGTTTTAGGTTTGAAATCTGAGGCTATCTCTCAATTTGCCACATTTCTCGAGGAAGAACAGGTGGAGCAGGACGAGCAGGAGGTAAATAGTTTTATTAAAAATATTAATTAAGTATCTACATTTATTTCATTTATTTTATTGCCGATATAAAAATAATTTTTTTTTATTGTAGGATTATGAAGATTGAGTCATTGATAAAGATAATTATTTTAATAATTTATATTTTGAATGTGATTTTGTAATGGATCAATATTAATGTAAGATATATTTTGAACTTTATTTTTATCTGAATTTTTTATTTTAATATGATTAATTTAAAATCGAAAATAAAAAAATGTATTAGACTATTAGTTATTCGGGGACTGGGGACCCTCGGGGATCCCCTGTTATTATTCGGGGAAGGGATGAGGATTCTCTCAAGCAATTCTGACGGGGACGGAGACATATGCAAAATATCGGGGATGGGTATGGGGAGATTGGTCCCCTCCCCTCTCCTCTCCATTGCCATCCCTAATACATTGTAATCAATTGAGGAAGCAAATATTTTGCATGGTTTTAAAATGGCAAGCATGTGCATGAAACATGGAGGCGGCTGGCTTTTGTTTTACAACTTTCCATCCAAAAGACTTAAAGGCCACTGATTGAGAAATATAAAAAGAAGAATTAGCAGCCGCAAGAATTAGCAGAGAGAAACGAGGGGAAGCCAAGAGAGAAAAAAAGGAATTGACAGAAGAGAAACCACAAGCCGAAGAAAGAACAAAGGAAGCAGTAGGGGCACCAATTAGAAGAAACACCGAGAGCAGTCGGAAGAGATCTAGAGCAAGAGCCTAGTTTAATTCTTGAGTTTTTCTTTTCCTCTTTTCTATTATCTTACTTGAATGTTTCCAATTAAATTCATGGATTCTCTTTATATTCCTATGAGCTAATTTATTTTACTAGGGCTATGATGTAGCCTAACTATAAAGATTTAATTCCATAAATCTATGTTATTTCTTTCATGGTTGAGTGTTTATTATTGTGCTTAATACTTTTAAATATCTTGCCAATATTTGAATGATTTGAAGATATATAATGAGACCGAGAGGAGATTTATGTATTGTTGCTATGTGTAATGGATGTCATGAATTAAACGAAAGATAGAGATGTGCCAACGTGATTCATGCAATTTTTCTAAGAATTTCCATGGAGCTTAATGAATATTTGCATATTTAAATTCACATAGAGATATAGTGGGTTAATGTGTGAAGGTATTTTTGATATTACTCGAGAGATGATATTGAATAGATTAGGGAATTCACTTTCAACATGGGTAATAAACTTCAATAGCATAGATGTAGGATTAAATTGGATTGGTTATGATGAAATCGGATGTCCTATTGTCTTAATCTCTTGGTGATTTCTATTACTGCCTGCATTCTTATTTAATTTTATGTTATTTTATTTTATTTTAATTTTTAGTCTAAATTTGCTTATTTGATTGTTCAAATAAATTAGAATAATTTCAATAACTAATAGGATATACAATCTTTGTGGGACGATACTCTACTCTTCATTATATTACTTGTGCCGACTAGTATACTTGCTAATTTACACATCATGCCTTAGCCCATAATTCCTTACCCAATCCAACATTAGAGAATATACATCAAACTTTTTCCAATATAGTTTGATTCAAGCATTTTGCCATCCTATTCTGATGTGGTGTATCTTGAACAGTGAAGTGTAGCATAATGCTCTCATCTCAACATATTTGTAGAAACAAATCATTTCATTACTCAGCATCATTGTCTGAGCAAAGTCTTTTGACCTTTTGACTAGTCTGAGTCTCAACTATTTTTTTTTATTTCAGAAATATGTCTAAAACTTTATTCTTAATCTTCATCAAATACACGCACATTATTCTTGATAATCATCAACAAAAATAACAAAATAGTGCATACCTTCTAAAGAAGCTGATCTAATAGGTCCCCACACATCATTGTGAACATAATCCAAAGTTTCTTTTGTATTATGAACTATTGAACCAAACTTTACATGTATCTGTTTGCCTAGAACATAATGTTCATAAAATTCTAATTCGCAAGAATTTGCACCTTTCAATAAGCCTTGCTTTATGAAAGTCTGTAAAGCTTTTTCACCAAAATGTCTCAAATATATATGCCATAACTTAGTTGCTTCTGAATTTGAATCTTTTCCAAGAACTGCTGATGTCGATCTAATAGTTATACTCGCTTAAAAATAGTACAAGTTATTTCTTTTTATGCCTTTCATCACCGTCAGTGCTATAATTGGGAGTCCTTTATATTCTGGAACTCCCAATGAGATGAAATTTTTCTTCAAACTTGGTACATAACGAATGTTCGTCAAGACTTGGATTGAGTCATCATGATTCTTCAATTGGATTGAACTTATTCCCATAATTTTATAAGCATTGTAATTGCCTATAAAAACAACTTCTTCGTCCAGCTCTTTGAACCTAGAAAACCAACCGTTGTTAAGACACATATGATAAATATAATTCGAATCTAAAATTCACTAATCTGAGTGATATGTCAACACCATGCCAACCAAACTAAAGTTTGACTCGAACGAACAATGTCTACGTATCTATTTATATGGATAATGTTTGGGTGATTTCTATTGCTATAGATGTCAATGCGTAAGTGTACATAACAAGTAATATACTGATGAGTATTCAGATCGTCTCCACAAGAATTGACGCTATCAGATTTGCTACAGCAATCTTAACAGTGCAATTTCAAACTAAATTAAAAGAGAATAATAAATAAAACCAATGAACTAACTAAATTAAAATTGAAAATAAACAAAATGTAAGAAGGAAAATTCTCAAGCCAAACACAAAGTCAAGCTCAATGGAAATAGAGTAATTGAGTAATTAAACTCACTTAATTTTTTTACTATTTTTTTCAATTAAGAAACTGTTGATACAATATCTACTACAGCACTTGGTAGAATCCCCCATGCATCCACAACTTTCACATGTTGGATATCTTATATCTAAACACAACCTAACAATGACCAGTTGTTATGCTAACATTAGATATAGCATTATGCGTTTTAAGTTCTAATTACAAGATGAATCCTATGTCTAGTTCTTTACTAATTTTAAATCAAGCATGACCCTATTCAAATTGAGATTAACTCAACTTGGGAAACCCAAGATAAAACCATGTATTAGCTTGATTTGTTCCACTAAGTCAAACCTTCTTGAGGTTGTTTCTTAACTAGTATCCACTAAATAGGTGGTCAGCCAAAATAAGAAATTGCAATAAGTAAAATCAAGACAAAGTGATGCGGCAAATTCATAGCAACACACATATATTAGTCAAATAACCATTAAGCTTGTTTATCACGCAACCAAAATAAAGTTTTGTTCATGATTTACGATAAAACAGTAATAAAAGTCATTTTAGCCATCAAATAAATTCCCATAGATAAAGAAAAATTGGAAAAGAAGATGAGGAATTGAGTTCCACTTAGTCTTTGCAATATTTCCTCCTTTTTCTCCTTGAATCTTCTGTTGCAGCCTTCATATCTCTCTTTTTCTCTGTTTTCTTTTTGTTTTTATTTGTTATTTTACCTTGATTGACGGCTCTCCTTTTTTTTCTTTTCATATGTACTCTTTTTATAACTTGAAATTAAGGTAACCAAAAGCATGTAGTTGTGTATCTTACATTTTTTTAAACCTCGGATCACAATCTTTTAGTTATCGTGCACGAGATCCAGTCTGTCGTTGCTACAGGATTACTGCAGCAACGGCTACAATATCTTCATTGTTTCAGGCTTGTTTTAATTCCTCTACAGCCAAGTTTTTTTGTCATCTCTACAAGTCTGCTACAACAGTATTCCATCCATAAAACTTGAGCTTTTTTATCACCTATAACCATGCACATAATTTGAACACAAAATGATCTAAAATGAAATCAATTTATTAAAAATAAACTTAAATGGATATTCGTGCAAAATGTAACTAATCCAAACTTGCCATATTGGTTTTCATGCAATAAAAACACATCATTTACTCTCTAAGCAATATTGTTTTGAGTCTAAAAGTGTCATGATAACTCTAATTTCATAGAGTTATCAATAATGCACTATGAAAATTCCTAGGAAAGACTGAAAGGATCACAACAGTCTCACTTAAAATCCAGCCTCCTTAGACAATTCTAACCTTGTTGACAAAACTTTCCTAGACATATACTTATCTACACAACTACATTGCATGCTCTTGATACTTCCAATTACAAACTGTTGGCTTTACCGTATTCTTGAACAGTACCATATACGTAAATAGTATTGTATACGTAAATAGTATCATATACCCTAAGTACGAACCGTTGGCTCTGATATCACTTGTTGCGGAAGCCCGAGTTGAGCAATTATCAATATTATGGTGACTGCAACTTCTGAAGAAATATAAATGTGATGATAGATAAACGCAGAGAAAATATGACACAATAATTTATATGGTCTAATGTAAAGCCTACGTCTACGAACAAAAACTGAAAAATAATTTCACTAATAAATGAGAATTTACAAATGTCAGAAAAACTTTCAAAATCCAAAACTTCAAAACACCCAATTGGATCCTCACTAGAACACTCAAGTAGAAGCTCTCTCAAATCTCTCAAATTGCTTCACATACAATTGCTCTTAAAATGATGGGATGGATTTAAAGCTCTTTCTCTCCCTTTTATTTGTAGGTAAGCACCATTATTGAATTTTGAAATGAAAAGATCAACTTTGGTGGTTTGATTTTTCAATATTATCCAATCTTAATACAATAATTATCGATCTTTCCATTTTTAGGTCTATACCCAAAATTATTTAATGACTTCACCCTTTTGTCATCTTAAGATACCAATTCATTTAGTAACAAGTCTTTTCAGATCCTGAAAAATAATCTTCCTATAACCCTTGAACATCGATGGCATTTCTCATAAATTTGCAATGAATAATTTTAACTTTAGTTTGTTTCAGCGTTGTTGCCACTGCCCAAATCATTGTCTAACTTTTATTAACATGCACGCTTGATTTCAGTGGCAGACCTAAAACTTTTATCTAGGACTTCTACAATAAAATTGAAAAACATTCTCAATGAAAAATAATAAGTGTTATTGAACTTGATTGAATTAATGATTCTCAATTGTCCTCGACTTATTTTTAGTTTTAAAAAAGGCACATACTATAATAGTTTCATTGTCAACTTGATCAACTATTTGAAGTTTCAAGAATAGATTGTTCTTTGTTGTTTTCAAGCAATGACTTAAATTAGTATACTTGTTTGAGGCAAATATTAAAAAATTACTACAAATAATGAAGAAATTTTGTTGATCAAGTAACTCCAACTCAACTGAACCTATTTAAGTTCATTTAAGAAAACCTTAATAGTTTCAAAAATAAATTTGCATGATCTCTTCTTACATATAGATCAAAAACAAAGAAGCTATTAAATTCGATTATTTTATAAAAAGAACCGAATAAGAACCGAACATTAACCGATCCATTTGGCGGTTTGATTCGCTTTGGTTTTTTGTTTCTAAGCCTATTTTAAATTCTAAATTTTTAGCCCATTGGGCCTTATTAATGAAATAATTTTTCTCAGTAATCAGTTCATCGTGATTTCATTACAAATACTAATAATAAACATAAAGTATTGAAAACACATTTATCAGTACTGTCTTACTAACTACTACTAACAAAATATGAAATATAATGATTTAAGAATACAAATCTAAACTCCAATGCTCCATCTAAATAAACATACAGTTGTAAAGAAAAATAAAAATAGCAATAGTTACAACACAAAATAAAACTACCAGTTGGGTATGAGCAAGTTTATTATAATCATTTTGCATAGCCAATTAATATATAACACATTTCATGTTTTGGTAAAATTACAAAAACATCCTGGTTCTTCGGTTCGGTTATTCGGTTTAGTTGATTGGACCGAAATCCGAACCGGTACTTATGTTTTTTCTTATAAATCGAATATTCAGATATTATAAGAATTAAAACCGATCCGAACCCGAACAGAGCCATCGGTTCAATTCACTCTTTCCTAGGCCTCTGGTTTTTTGCCTAATGCTATATAAAATTGGTAGGCTAATTAAAAAGCTAAAAATCAGTGACTTTCGGCTTGATATTTTTGAAATTTTAAGACTATGAGATGGATAATTATGTCGATCAATTAAGGTCTTATTTGAGATTAAGGTGTTGTACCTTTGAAGTTATAATTGTTATAGAAAAAAAAAAAACTATGACTATGACACAAAAATTAATAGCATGTAGCACACATAATTTTTAAATAATAATTTTATCAAAATATAGTTTTTCATCATATAAGTGAAAGATCATATTAATATAGCTTTTAAGTTACAACAGTTAGTGTTTACTAAACACTTTAATATTATAACTTTTAAGTTACAACTATCCAACCTTAATTCATAATAGAACTTAAATCATGATTTTGGGCACCACTTTCAATTCTACAATACATATAACAAATAAAGAAATGGGCCAAATATATAACATATTTAAAAGAAAAGGATCCCCTAAGAATTGCGCCATAAAATTTCATTTAGCCCCCTATACTCTATGTTATTTATAATTTATTCACAAGTATTATAAAATTTTCTGCATTATAAAATTTTGTTTAGCCCCTTACACTCTGTTTTAGTTCATTAAAACCCTTAGAGTATCAATTCGCCCCCTATAATTTTAAATTCCCAAAATACCCTCCACTTAATTAAAAAATATAATAAGTATTAAATAAATTATAATTATAATAATTATTTTATTATAACTATAAATATAATTATAATTTTTAAATAGATTATTATTATTAT
>NW_006262274.1:9523691-9560421 GCF_000493195.1 Citrus x clementina
CGATGTAACTTATTATGTTTCCAACTAATGTTCGATACATGGTTAGGGAACTCTAAAATTGTAATCACCTCTATATTCAATTAGATCACTCTATATAATTTATAATTTATTCATAAAGTATTATGAATTCTATAGTGGATTCACTAAACATGAATCGAAATTAGTTGGAAACATACTGAATTAGAATAGGAATATCTATAATCAAAATGAGGAATTAGAATCAGAATAATTTATTTACTTCAACTGCAAAAATCGTAATTAGAATGATCTGTATTACAATTTATGTGTTTACTTTGTCTTAAAATCAAAATCAGACTAAGTTAAATTGTAACAAATTACTATAAAATCCTTAATTAATTTTTATCATAATTATTATTTTTTTATTTTAATTATTATTATTATTCAAAAATTAATTATTAATAATAATTATTGTTAATTATTATCATTAACAATTTAACGAAAAAATTATTTTTAATTATTGTTAATAGATTAATTAATTATAAGACTTTTTATTCTTGTTAATAATAATAATAATAATCTATTTAAAAATTATAATTATATTTATAGTTATAATAAAATAATTATTATAATTATAATTCATTTAATAATTATTATATTTTTTAATTAAATGGAGTGTATTTTGAGAATTTAAAATTATAGGGGCGAATTGGTACTCTAAGGGTTTCAATGAAATAAAATAGAGTACAAGGGGCTTAACTAAATTTTACAATACAGAAAGTTTTATAATACTTATGAATAAATTATAAATAATATAACGTATAGGGGCTGAATAAAATTTTACAAGGCAGCTATACCTTACATCAGCTGTAATTTAGGCAGACCCAAAAGAAAAACTTGTACAATTAGGAAGAACTTTAAATTTTAAAGTAGACCAAATAAAATATGTTCAAATAACACTTAAAGTCTAGGAGCCTGTGGCCGGCCATGCTTGATTTGAATTTTAAATTATGTTTATTACTGACATGACTTTTTTTATTCTAATTTCTTACAAAATGATTTTTTTTCCTTTCAGTAAATATGCATTCTTGACTACACATAAATCTTTAGCCATTAGTGGAGGGCATCGTTATGAATTTTTTAGTTTTGCCATTGCAAATCAAGAGGACAAAATCACACAACAGCTTATTGTGAGGCTATTGAATTTGATAATTGTGTATTTGAAAATCAACAATTTATTAATATGATCAAATAGCTAGATAGAATTTTTCTTTTTCCTCTTCTGAATTTGCAGCAATGTATTCGAGCCCTAATGTTGGACACATATGACTACAAAAATGACAAATGGTTGTGTCACGCTTCCAAGGAAAAATGCGAGGATTTTACTTGATTTCTAAGTTATTGATTAGTATATTTCTTGATCATGCATGCTATATATAGCAACATCAATATTATCAAATCTAATGTCTTAATCTGTGTTTCAAAATGACATGCCAGAGACGCTTTTAAGGAAATAGAAGCCTTCTTGTCAGCTAATTATCAAAGATTGTAACATTAATTTTAGAGGGCTACGTTGAGACACCAAAAGGAAATTTTAGGTAATCAAAATGGAGCATGAACAAGAGTGTGTCATGATAACTACCTCTTTATCAAGACATAAAATTTTCCTACCCCAAAAGTTGCGTTTATGTAAATATTATATAATATCTTTTGTATTATAAACAATAATACAATAATCTTCACTATATTGAAAACTTTTGTTAATTTCATGAAATATATTGCTTTTTAGGATGATAGAATATCTCATTAAATTCTATCACTACAATAATCATCACTATATTGTTAACATAACTTCAATAAGATTTGGCTTGCATTTTCCGAGGACTATGTTAACTAGGTCTTTAGATATTACTGGCTCCATGAAGGAGCCCGCCATTTTTTGTCACAGTCGGGACTCTTTTGCCTCTAACAACTAGTGCTGCTGCATTCAAATCCAATGTGCATGTAATGTCGTTAGGCAACGACCCTATCTGATCAATATTAGGTAAAGAAATTAAAGTTTATAGCTTACAAAAGCTTCAAGAGGTTTGTCGATGATGTGCATGTTGTGTGGCCATTTCCATTTGGACAGCTTAAATCCTTAACTGATAGAGAGAAATTGACTAGTTGAGGCCATAAGGGGAAAATTAATGGCGATAGTTGGCCTAAAATTAAAAGTTACGGCCCAGACATGAGGTAGTGTCACGGAAATACCGTTCCGTAGACTCCCTTCTCTTTCCTTTTCTCTAGCTTTTTTGCTGTTGCTAGATTTTATATTGAATCATTATCATTTGTAAAATGCTAAAAAGTGCAGACAAGATGAGGTATAAAATGGGAAAATGAAAAGTTGACTTAAGTCAGTCTCGACTGTATATGAATTAAAATATATATGTATTTCAATTAAGTGAATAAATTGACATCGGTTTTATCTTGTTTATGTCCATATTTTTGCCAAATTTTTCTATCTAATTATCTCTTATTATTAATTTAATAACTTTACACCATGTATTAATTCCGCAAGTTCTTTCTACTATCTTTTTCAAATAATGTGTATTTTTTTAATGCTCAAATAACATATTTATAGTGACTACTTAAAGATATATATAAGTCATGTGACTAAATGCTATTTTCTCTGCACTCACATCAGTTTCTTTGAAAGCAATTAAATGATCGCGCTCTTGCCGTGTTATAAGGATGCAACAAGCGTGTGCCATGCCTCACCTTGCTTAGCCCATTGGATATCTCCAAGCGAACCATCGGAAAGATGGAGATCAGCTGATGATGGAGAGAAAGTACAACACCTACATCGAGTACCTAAAAGGGTTCTTCGAAATCTTGCCGCTTCAAAAATTTTGACCTCGTGAACTCAACAAAACCCCCCATCATTTAGCTATTGCAATTATTTTCCTGATAGCCGGGCACGTGTCTAGAACTAAATGGGGGATGACTATGGTCTAAAAGATATTTTGGAGGTTCACAAAGGTCCATTTATAGGTCAAGGCCATTAAGAACTATATGAGATCCTAACAACATCATGGCATGCTTAATTGTCCCTAACCTAACAATTTAACCATTGTTGCAGCTTCACCATATGTATTTCATGCCCCCTTATTCATACCTAACTACTGACTAGGGTACACAACTATCATTGTTCACACATCACATGTAGATTAGTGTATTTCTCATTGTTGGCACTGTTGAGAATGCAACCATTTTTATGATTAGAGACTATGATCCAACTACTCGATATAATGATCTCTTAGATTGTGTCTTTCGGCATCGCGATGTGCTTGTAATTTCCTTAGGCAACGACCCTATCTATCTAATCAAGAGATTAAGAAATTAGAGATTGTAGCTTATGAAAGCTTGCAAGAGATCTTTTGATGATCTGTATGTTGTGTGGTCATTTGGACAGCTTACATGGAGAGAAATTGATGAGGTCCCATAAGTGGTAAACGGGGATGCGTGACTTCAAAAGTTATAGGCCAAACAAGGTGTACTTGCAATGAAAATATTAGATCTCAAATCTCTTATTAGTAACCAACCAATCTTCAGTTCAATATATCTCTTATTTTTAGTTTCTTTCTGTTGTGAATTTTAGGCGGCAGTAGTTAAATATGACTGGCAAGGTAAACAATCACACAATTTAGTAGATGTTGAGTGTTAAAAAATGTATATTTATAAAGGAGAAAATCGTCATTTTACACTTCAAGTTTTATTAACACCCTTACTTTTATATATTTAAACTTCTTGTCATTTAATTATGTGTGTTGTATTATAATTAAGTATTTTATGTATTTTAGGGGCATCATAGTCCTTTCACAATGAACAAGATATCAAATGGCAAAACAGACATTACTTTTGAACTCAGGACGGTCGAAAACCTTAGGAGGAGAATAAAAGGAAAAATGGCACTGTTCACATGTACAATACTATTCACATGTACGGTACTGCTACGTTACTGTTCACGATATTGTTCACATAAACGGATCGATGATGTGGCATTGACTGATGAGGTGTTACGATCCTGTTTGACTAAAATTCTTATGCACTGTTGATCGATGATGTGGCAGCATATCAGTGGACCAAAAATCTCGCGTACGGTATATGCATTACACAGGATTATTTTCAACCAAACCGCGTCATTGTTCAAGCTGGGTCAAACCGTGTTATTGTTCACCCGCGTGGTCAAACCGCGTACTGTTGACTGATGACGTGGCACAATCTTGAGCGTCTGAAATGTTTTCAATCTGATGGCCATGATTTACTCAATGTATCTATAAAAAAAGGGGCTCTCTCCCCCCAATTTGATATCTCTGAATCCATTTTTGGACTCCAATTTCTGTAATTCCTTCTCCATCTTGTATTTTCTATGTATTTTAATAAATTTTCATTTTACCCCTAGTTCAATTATGAGTAGCTAATTTTCTTTCAAGCTTGGGTTGAAGGTGAAGTCTCAACATGTGTCATGGGCTTTATTTGGTAAATTTATTTTCTCTTCCCCTCTAGTTTTTATGGATGTTTTGACTTCTCGTCCACAAATAATAATAATCTTGTTTAGTAACGCCTTGGTTTCACCGGCTCCCTAGTACAAGGCTATTATTATTTGGCACGATAAGCCCTTAGCACCATATTGATTAGAGTGCGGTTCATGAGGTGTGGATTCCCCCCTCATGATTCAATTTGTATTAATAAGGAATATTTAGCCCATGGTACATATTGATACGGATCCAGATACCCAAGTACGTCAATTTAATAGATTTTCACCTCAATTTATTCTTGCCATCTTAATTCGAATTTTAGGATAATCCAAATCATTTTCACTACAAATCCAACTACCCATTTAGAAAATTAATTCTACACACAATTAAAATCCACCTCGTCATGGGATCGACACTCGTCACCATTAATCTATTCTACAATAGATTCGTGCACTTGCGAGTTCAATAAAATTTGCACAACAAGTTTTTGGCGCCGTTGCCGGGGAGGTAAATTATTTTAATTCGTAGAATCAATTATTGTGATTAATTTCTTTTAATTTTTTTTTGTAATTTTTTTATTAAAAAAAAGAAAAAAAAAGTGAATCTGCATTTAAAGGTTAGTATTTTTTTTCTTTTTCTCTTCTTTAAAATTCTGTAATTTAATTTTCAAGTTATTTTTTTTCTTCTTTGTAATTTTTGTTTATCTTACTAATTTTTTTAGCTAATTTATTTCACGTATTTTTTTGTATATTTTTATAGTAAGGTTGTAATAGCGCGATAAGGTTAGTATCGTAATTTCTCATTTTTCTTTCTTTTTATTCGTTTTGTTCCCATTTATTTTTTGTTCTTTACATGCATGGTCGTAGGTCATTATTACCTAATCTTGAACCTATAAACCTTGAACTAGAAAAAATACTTCGCATACACAAACAAGTTAAAAATAAAATGGATTTGCAACCACATGAGAGGCCATTTAAGGACTACTTCAGTCCTTTAGCTAATTTGAGCACATCATGCATAAGATACCCAAATGTAGCTGTTAGGAATTTTGAACTAAAACCTAGTGTGCTAAATTATCTCCCAACATTCTATGGCCTAGAAAATGAGGACCCATATAATCATTTAAATTATTTTCATGCTATTTGTCAAACATTTAAATATGAGAATTTTTCAGATGATGATGTAAAACTTAGAGTATTCCCATTTTCTTTAAATGATAGAGTTCGTTCATAGCTTAATACATTGCCTGCTAATAGCATTGCATCATGGGAACAAATGGTAACGAAATTTTTGAATAAATATTTCCCAGTGCATAAAACCAATGCTATTCGCAGGGAAATTTCAGAGTTTACCCAGAGAGAAGACGAGCAGTTTTTCGAAACATGGGAGCGATTTAATGGGCTACTCTTGAAGTGTCCACATCATGGGTACGAGAAATGACACCAATACCAATACTTTTTGGAGGGATTATTGCCGAATGTGCAAGAATGGCTAATGGCAACAAATGGAGGAGAGCTAATGTCAAAAGGTGCATTAGAGATTTGGGAATTCTTCTAACGACAAGCGGACAATTCCCAACAACGGAGTCGATCACTCAGGAATACTAGAAAAATTAAGGGAGTAAATGAGGTTTATGTTGGCGAGTCAAGTTCAAAAATTAAAGAAGTCAAGGAGATAATTGAAGATCTCTCTCGACAAATAGCATCGTTATCGACTGCTAAATCAATAGAGCCATATGACCATGACTTATACTCAGATCAAGCCAATGCCATAGGTGTAATGAGAAAACCATCGAATTACAACCCATACTCCAACACATATAACCCTGGATGGAGAGACCA
Organism: Citrus x clementina; assembly: GCF_000493195.1. Taxonomy (NCBI): domain Eukaryota; kingdom Viridiplantae; phylum Streptophyta; class Magnoliopsida; order Sapindales; family Rutaceae; genus Citrus; species Citrus x clementina. The sequence goes on from NW_006262274.1 coordinate 9,530,011, forward strand.
TCCCAATTTTTCATGGTCTCAAGGATTCCAACAGAATGGACCAGGAGCTCCAGCTCCACCAATGCAACCAATTCCTCAAGCTTCTCAGCCACTATTTAGACCATACAATTAGAACCAGAACTACTCTCAACCCAGACCATGGGAGGATGCATTCCAGAATTTCAAGAATGTTACTCATTCTACGATTGAGCAACAGAATCGCACCATTGATGGACTACGAAATGAGTTGAGAGCATGCTTCAACTCACAAGCCCAATTAGTTTCAAGCCTCGAGAAGATGGTAGGACAACTTGCTTCTTCAGTTCAGACTTTGGCAATGACTGTTGAGAAATGTAAATTTCCAAGTCAACTAGTGCTCAATCCTAAAGGAGTACATAAAGTAAGTACCAGTTCACCACAGCAGCATGGAGAGGTCAAAGCAGTCATGACTTTGCGACAAGGAAAAGAAGTCGACAACAAAATAGAGATGCTGGTGACAAAAGAAAATTAAATTGTACCTATGAATGTTGATGACTCACCATCAGAAGAGAAAGAAGAAACCAACCCATGAGAATATGTTCCTAAAGCTCTATTTCCTCAGAGGTTAACTAAAGGAAAGAATGGAAAATCCACAGGTGAGATTCTTGAAATCTTCAAATAGGTAAGTGTTAATATCCCTTTACTTGATGCTATAAAGCAAGTTTCATCTTATACCAAGTTTCTTAAAAACCTTTGTACTAAAAAGAGAAACATTCATGTTCAAAAGAAGGCATTTTTAACAGAAAATATTAGTTCTATACTCCAACACAAAGTTCCTTTGAAATGTAAAGACCCAGGCTCCCCCACTATCTCATGTAGTATAGGGAATCACACAATTGAGAATGCTTTGTTGGATTTAGGAGCTAGTGTAAATTTGTTGCCTTATTCAGTATTTGTGAAACTTGGACTTGGAGAATTACACCCAACTCCAGTGATATTACAACTTGCAGATCGGTCCACAAAAATACCTCGTGGTATTGTGGAGGACGTGCTTATCCAGGTAGACAATTTTTATTTTTCTGTTGATTTCATTGTAATTGACACTCAACCAATACAGGATTCAAGGAAGCACATCCTCATTAACCTAGGCCGACCTTTCTTGGCAACTACGGATGCTCACATTCAATGCAGGACTGGAAATATGAGTTGTCCTTTGGCAACATGACTATAGAGCTGAACATCTTCAATATTGCCAAACAACCTCACAATGCAGATGATGAAATTATTGATGTGGATTTAATAGAAGCATTAGTTGATAATACTTTTGTTTCAAACCTTAGTGATGATCCTTTACAAACATGTTTAACTCACTTTGGTTTGGATTTTGATATTGACATATCGGTCGATGAGGTCAATGCCCTACTTGACTCAACACCATCCATGGACACTAATAAATGGAAGTCAAGAGTTGAACAATTAGCACCATCAGAGAAGAAACTCATCCCATCATCAGAATCACCACCAAAACTCGAGCTCAAACCATTACCCAACACTCTGGAATATGCATTTTTTAAAGAAGAAAGCACTCTGCCGGTAATCATCTCATCATCCCTAAATGACGAACAAAAAGATAAGTTGTTGGATGTTTTAAAAGATCACAAAGGAGCATTAGGATGGACCATAGCAGACATCAAAGGTATAAACCCAGTAGACTGCATGCATTAAATTCACCTTGATGAAAATGCTAAATCTACTAGGAAATTGCAACGTCGGTTAAATCCTAATATGAAAGAAGTTGTTAGAACTGAAGTCCTTAAGCTATTAAACGCAGGTATCATTTACCCAATTTCTGATAGTTCATGGGTCAGTCCTGTGTAAGTTGTCCCCAAAAAGTCAGGAGTCAGAATAGTTACGAATGCCGATAATGAATTGATACCCACTAGAGTAACTACAGGATGGCGTGTATGCATTGATTATAGAAAGTTGAATTCTGTCACACGTAAAGACCATTTTTCTTTACCATTTATCGATCAAATGCTTGATAAATTAGCAGGTCATGAATTTTATTGCTTTCTAGATGGGTACTCAGGATATAATCAAATTCACATAGCACCAAAAGATCAAGAGAAAACCACTTTCACTAGCCCTTTTGGCACTTTTGCATATAGGAGGATGACATTTGGATTATGTAATGCACCTGCTATATTTCAACGATGCATGTTAAGTATTTTTTCTGATATAGTTGAACGATTCCTTGAAGTCTTTATGGATGATTTTTCTGTCTTTGGTGACTCATTTGATCAATGTTTACATCATCTAACACTAGTTTTGCAGAGATGTATCGAGAAGAACTTAGTCTTAAATTAGGAGAAGTGTCATTTTATGGTAAAATAAAGTATTGTTTTCAGTCACATTATTTCGAGCAAAGGTATTGAAATTGACAAAGCCAAGGTGGATCTCATTTCTAATCTTCCTCCACCCAAAACAGTCAGAGAAGTAAGATCTTTCCTTGGGCATGCTGGTTTCTATAGACGTTTCATTAAAGATTTTAGCAAAGTTTCTAGACCCTTATGCAATCTACTTGCTAAGGATGTACCTTTTATCTTTAATGATTCATGTCTTGTGGCTTTTTGAAAAATTGTTGACATCATCACCTATCATTCAACCCCCAAATTGGAGCTTACCATTTGAGCTCATGTGTGATGCATCTGATTATATAGTAAGAGCGGTATTAGGACAAATAGTTGATCGAATTCCCCATGTTATTTACTATGCTAGTATGACATTGAATGATGCACAGCTAAACTATTCAACTACTGAAAAAGAAATGCTAGCAGTAGTATTTGCATTGGAAAAATTTCGATCTTATCTTATTGGTTGTAAAATAATTGTAGTCACAGATCATGTTGCTCTTAAATATCTTCTCACAAAGAGAGATGTAAAAGCTAGACTAATTCGTTGGGTGTTACTTTTACAGGAATTCGACTTGGAATTTAAAGATAAGAAAGGCACAGAGAATGTTGTAGCAAACCATCTCTCTCGTCTTCATTTTGACACAATTTCAGAACCATTAACATTGAATGAGTCATTCCCAGATGAACAATTGATGAGTGTGAAAGTATTACTATGGTATGCTGATATCGTTAATTATCCTGTTACAGGTCAACTTCCAGAGCATTGGACCAAGCAAGACAAGGCTAAATTCTTTGCAGAAATAAAGAATTTCTTTTGGGATGACTCGTATTTGTTCAAGTATTGTGTAGATCAAATTGTTAGACGATATGTCCCAGAAAATGAAATTCAGAATATTCTTTCATTCTGCCATGAACAAGCTTGTGGAGGTCATTTCAGTGCTAAGAAAATAGCTACTGAAGTTTTACAATGTGATTTCTATTGGCCAACTATATTTCGAGACGCTTACACTTTCTGTTCTTCATGTGATAGGTGTCAACGAATGGGGAGCATTACGCGAAGGAATATGATGCCACTAAATCCAATTTTAGTGGTTGAGATTTTTTATGTATGGGGTATCGACTTCATGGGACCCTTTCCCCCTTCTTTTGGCCATCAATACATATTGGTTGCTGTTGACTACATATCAAAATGGGTAAAAGCAATTCCATGCAGAACCAATGATCACAAGGTGGTGATAGGATTTTTGAAAAGCAACATTGTTTCACGCTTTGGATTCCCTCGAGCAATAATCAATGATGGTGGTGCCCACTTTTGTAATAAAGCATTCAAAGCTCTTTTGACAAAGTATTCAATCACTCACAAAGTGGCGACCTCATATCATCCGCAAACCAGTGGCCAAGTTGAGATCTCTAATTGAGAAATAAAGCATATATTGAAAAGACGGTGAGGCCAGACAAAAAAGATTGGTCATTAAGACTCGATGATGCATTATGGGCACGGCTTTCAAGACCCCGATTGGGATGTCACCCTACAGACTAGTGTATGGAAAAGCTTGCCACCTACCTGTGGAACTCGAGCATCGTGCATATTGGACCATCAAGAAATTCAACTTTGACATGCAGCAAGCCAACTCAGAAAGAAGATTACAGCTGGCAGAACTTGAAGAAATTCGCAATGACGGATACGAAAATGTCAAGATTTACAAGCAGTGAATGAAAGTCTTTCATGACAAGCAAATTATGACAAAATCTTTCACTCCAGATCAGAAAGTACTTTTATTCAATTCTCGTTTGCACATATTCTCAGGTAAGTTATGCTCTCGTTGGTCTGGCCCCTTTTATTATTCATATTGTTTTTCCGCATAGGGCAATTGAAATTAAGGACCTAAAGAACGATGTCACGTTTAAAGTTAATGGTCAAAGATTAAAGACATATCTAGAGTACCAATCACATAGAGAGGATATTGAAATAAATTTGAGTGACCCACCAGATTTGAATTAAGTTTTTTTTTTCTTTCTTTTCAGTGATTTGATTTTTTTCTTTCCTTTTATTATTCTTTTGCTAATTGAAATTATTTTTGCATAAGTGTGTTTGTTTAACCATTAAGTTTTTTCTTATCATTGTTAATCATGAGTACCATAGCTAAACAATTCCTCTGGAACATTCTTAAACTACTTCAACGTGTAAAATCTCATTTCAAAAGACAGATTCGATATTGTAAAACACATCGTATTTGGGCTCGGCAACCACCAGAGTTAGTATCCTTTTTTGAGGATTTAGAAAACCAACTCAGAGACATTGAGAGAAGTGTTTATAACATCCAGTTGGAGCTTGAGGTAAAATTCGATAAGAGCACGATTTTAATTTTCTTTTTGTGTTTTAGTTTGTTTTTCTTTGTTTGTGTGCTTTAGTTTGTTACCCCGGTGAAATGGCGGATAATGGTACTCCGTGACAATCAAGTCGGTTACTTCAGTTTCCCATAATAACGGATATTCTGAGGCGAAGGTATGGACAGAAACGAGATTCTAGTAAAGCTTCACAATCGATTCCCTTCACTTCCTCAAAATGCCCTCCTTACAATTTATAAAGCTCGGTCCGAACACATGCGATTGCTCATGAGGAATAATATACCTGCTGACATCCGTTGGTTAATCGAGGTGAAAATACGATTGGTAGGTGAGTTACCTCCAAAATTTATTGCATACATGCCTGGTTGTAGTAAAGGAAATTATGCAAGAAAACGAAGAGCTCGAAGAATTTCTGTTGCTTGTCATAAATGTGCCAGAATGAGATGCAATAAAAACCCATATTCTTTAGGAATGGTGTCTGATAACAGGGAAGATAAGATTCAATTCATTAGGGATGACTTGACTAAGGAGTCATTGGATGATATCATTTTGCCTCTTGAAACGCATCCCAGTGGATATGTGCAAGGAGCGATTCTCCAGTTATGGTCATTATTCCAGAAAGAGCATGCACGATATAGTCTCGGGAATCTGACTATAAACGAACCTATTTGCCAGTTTATAAGAAAACTGGATGGGAAGTCTATCCTCGACCCATAGAGGGCGTTTAAGCCGTTTCTGGACGTAAAACCAAAGGAAGATGTGAGCCACAGTCGTAACTACCTGTAAATATCCTTTTACTTCAATATTATTTTATCTTTTCCATTATTGTCTTTAATAATTTTATTTTATCATTGTTTCTTTTTCTTTTTACTGTTTCCTTTTTGACTCGCGATCCATATGTTTTACGCGTTATTTGACACTGACATGCCACCCATACACAGTTGTGACCCACTGTCACCAAGACTCTTAAATATGACTTTTTGTTAAGCACTTACAAATTATTTTTGAAAAGTATCCCAATGGCAGCTACTCCCAATAGACAATTCAAGAATATTTGTGTGCTTTCTGGATTTAACTATGGCAAACATAAAGAGTTCGTTGAGGCAGCCATAGATCTTGGTCGAAGCATAACAGAGAGAAAATTACACTTGGTGTATGGAGGAGGTAACCGAGGGTTATCAAAATTGGTCTCAGAAGCTGCTTTTGTTAGAGGAAGTCAGGTATTAGGCATCATCCCAAGAGCCCTAAAACCTTTGGGCAGTTTGTCTGACCCACCAACTGGAGAAGAGTTAGTCGTCTCAGGTATGCAAGAAAGAATAATCGAAATGCTTAATCATACTAATGCTTTTATTTTCCTTCCAGGAGATCTTGCAACACTAGAGGCACTTATCACACTAGCATCTTGGGCCCATCTACACATTCACCAGAAACTCATCGGTTTGTTAAATGTCAATAATTTTTATGATGACTTTATCGCATTTCTTAACCATGCAATAAAAAATTATTTCGTTCCTTCTAATGCGAAAAAGCTTTTCATTTGTGCTCACACTGCTAATGAGCTACTTGATATGTTACAAGCTTATAAACTGGAGCCAGACCCCTGGACCTTTGTGTTGGAACGTCCAAATAATGATGGTAACAGTAGCCGCAGTAAGAAGTACAAATTAAATCTAACTCTCCGCTTGTAAGTATTTTCTTCTGTGTTGCACCACTCAGATGATGCCTTCTAAACTCTACTTCTTTCCTTTCAAACATTAAGAACAATGTTTCATTCTAGTTGGGGGGAGGGAATAGTCGACAATTATGGAATCTTGGTTAAGTGTTTACTGATTTTTTGTTGTAGAAACTAATTGTTGCTAACTTTTTGTGTTGAAGATGGCTGAATATGGAGTATAGTGACTCTAGAAACACATCTTCATCGTTTAAAAAAAAATTTCAAACATTTTCTTTTTCTTTATTATGTTTTGATGTTTATTTTTCTTTTTCTTTTTAATTTCTCCTTTATAAATATACATTTTCAATTTTTTTGAGTCGAAGATAGCTAAATATGGAGTGTAGTGCCTCTAAAAACGCATCTTCTTAAGTTATAAAAAAAAACCATTTTCGTTTTCTATCATTTTAAGTGTAACTTTTCTAATTAGTTTTTCTGCATTATTTTCACATTTCTACATGCATATTTTCCTTTCATGTTTAGAATAGGTTGGGGGGTAGGATGTTGTTTAAAAAAAATTGTGTGATTTGTTTTAACATTGGATGACATGATTAATTTCAAATTTTAGTATTTGTATTATCTTTGGTTTTAAGTGATGTTACACTATGTTTGCTACTCTATATGTTGACGTCGGAGACAAATATGAGTTGCTTGAAGAAATGATCATGTCATAATAAATACCAAGTGAGTTTTTGAGCTTATTATTTTTCTTGGAGAGTAACCATTTTGCCCATTTTTTATACAGCTTAGCAGTTTATTACTATATACACGATCTCTAGATTTCTTTTGAGTTGACCCTTAAAAAAATATTGTAAAATTAAAAAAAAAATGTGTGTTGCTATATTTGGAGGCCCATCTAACTAGTATATGTGGAAGATTATTTAGAACCCTAAAAGATGATGGAAATGTCATCTTTGATCTGTTTGAGCCTTTCTAACCATCCCTTTTATAAAATATCCATAATTAACCATTTTGAGCCTTTAAAAAAATATATTTTCTTTGTCAAACTTATCATCTTGACCCACTCTAATTTGGAGTATTACCCAATATCTTACATGTTCCATCACCTATTTATGTTTGAGAAAGATGTAAATAATTATTTTGTTCAGTGAAGTTATGCCAAACAAAAACAAAAAAAAAGAAAAAAATTTGTTGTTTAAAAAAAACAATAATAGGTGAAATCCACCTTGCAACTTCCAAAAAAAAAAAATCTCTACATATTTCTCAAACATACACTTTGTTTCCCTTCCTTTGTTAGCCATGTCCCTAACCTACGTTACGTCCTAATAAAAATCCTTTTTAATTTTAGGGAACTATAGTCTAAAGTAGAAGCTAATTATATGGGCTAAAAAAATGTAGTGGTGCATAAAAAAAATACATAAATTGGGTTTGACTAGCATTTTTATTTGACTTGAGATCGTATTATTTTTAAGTTGAGGGCATATTTCTTTCATCTTGGTGAGAGCATATCATATCACTTCTTTATTATTTTCTCTCAATTACCATTCATTGAAGTGACTATTTTTATTGGGTTTAATTTCTTTGTGAGAGTGTCACTATTTCCAGTGAGATTTTGGGGTTTGACATATCATTCTTGAAAGTAGCTATGACAAAGTCTACTGGGCTTATTTATGTGGATGGTTGATGTGGGTGTGATGTTTCTTTAGACTGGAGATAATGCTTATACTTTTATTTGATTACTATAATTAGTCTGATTGAATAAACATGATTGTTAAAAAAAAAATCATTTTGGATTTGAATTTTGTTTTCGCTTTATTTGCTAGGGACTAGTAATAAACTGGTTGGGGGGCATGTTGAATGTTAGAAAATGTATATTTATAAATGAGAAAATCATCATTTTACACTTGAAGTTTTATTAACACCCTTACTTTTATGTATTTAAACTTCTTGTCATTTAATTATGTGTGTTGTATTATAATTAAGTATTTTATGTATTTTAGGGGCATCATAGTCATTTCACAATGAACAAGAGATCAGACGGTAAAACAGACATCACTTTTGAACTCAGGACGGTCGAAAACCTTAGGAGGAGAATAAAAGGAAAAATGGCATTGTTCACATGTACAATACTATTCACATGTACGGTACTGCTACGTTACTGTTCACGATATTGTTCACATAGACAGATTGATGATGTGGCATTGACTAATGAGGTGTCACGATCTTGTTGGACTAAAATTCTTATGCACTGTTGATCGATGACGTGGCAGCATATCAGTGGACCAAAAATCTCGCGTACGGTATATGCATTACAGAGGATTATTTTCAACCAAACCGCGTCATTGTTCAAGCCAGGTCAAACCGTGTTATTGTTCACCCGCGTGGTCAAACCGCGTATTGTTGACTGATGACGTGGCACAATCTTGAGCGTCTGAAATGTTTTCAATCTGATGGCCATGATTTACTCAATGTATCTATAAAAAGGGGGCTCTTTACCCCTAATTTGATATATTTGGATCCATTTTTGGACTCTAATTTCTGTAATTCCTTCTCCATCTTGTATTTTCTACGTATTTTAATAAATTTCCATTTTACCCCTAGTTCAATTATGAGTAGCTAATTTTCTTTTAAGCTTGGGTTGAAGGTGAAGTCTCAACATGTGTCATGGGCTTTATTTGGTAAATTTATTTTCTCTTCCCCTCTAGTTTTTATGGATGTTTTGACTTCTCGTCCACAAATAATAATAATCTTGTTTAGTACCGCCTTGGTTTCACCGGCTCCCTAGTACAAGGCTATTATTATTTGGCACGATAAGCCCTTAGCACCATATTAATTAGATTGTGGTTCATGAGGTGTGGATTCCCCCCTCATGATTTAATTAGTATTAATAAGGAATATTTAGCCCATGGTACATGTTGATACAGATCTAGATACTCAAGTACGTCAATTTAATAGATTTTCACCTTAATTTATTTTTGCCATCTTAATTTGAATTTTAGGATAATCCAAATCATTTTCACTACAAATCCAACTACCCATTTAGAAAATTAATTCTACACACAATTAAAATCCACCTCCTCGTGGGATCGACACTCGTCACCATTAATCTATTCTACAATAGATTCGTGCACTTGCGAGTTCAATAAAATTTGCACAACAGTAGACACAAAGGTTCAATAAATTGCCTACCTCCACGATGCATAATGTAAATGCTAACAATATAGAATAATTGTACAAGCCTATTGCTTAAGTTTAATCCTAGAAAATCCTTTTATCCCTTGTAAACCGTTCACTCAACTCACAAAGAAAGACTCTTAAAGCTTATACACATGCTAATTTTCCATACCTCAGTCATATATTTTATTGCCATTAGAAGTTGTCATTGGATTGGTTTTCTAGCACTTGAAGCCAACTAACTGGGAAGTGATCTCAGCAAATTTAACGAATCAACAAATTCAGCAACTTGAAGATGCTCTGAATCAAGTGAGGTGCCATCTATTCGCAAGTTGTTGGGCACTTGTGCCACTTGTGCAAGTTCATGGCCTGCAAGCTAACATTGTAATGTTGTATTGTACTAGTACATTAGTGCAAATGATATTCTCTCCCTTTTATTCCATTTGTTTTCCCATTTTGTTAAAATTCACATAATGATAGCATATTAGTTATGTTAGATAGTTTTAGTTCTAAACTCTTATAAATAAAAAATAAAAAATAAAATGTCCACGAAGAAATAAGAGATCATAAAATTGTTTTAAAAAAATGTATTTTAGTAGCTTGCTTCTTTTTGATGTCAACACTTAAAGGTGGCCAACAGGTCAGACGGCATGTGGCATGGCACGGGCATGACATATGTTCGTATAGCGCAGCATAGTACAAGCATGTTTCGGTACGACATGCGACACTGCATGGCACACACGAGGGTTGGGCCAGGCTAAGAATTTTAGGCACATGAGTCTTAAAAGCACAATACGATTAGAGATGTACCAAAGTACGGTACACGAAAAGACAAGTGATAAGCACGCTTCATTGGTGGGTTAGCATACAGCTCATTGGCCATCAATAGAATGTAAAACAAAGTATATCAAAGCAAAATTTTTTTAATAAAAATAAACATAAAATACTATGATTTTACAAATATCTTGAAATTAAATTATTTAATATATTTTATTAGCATAGACTTATAAAATTTAATTGAAGTCTTAGTTTAAAAAAATTATAATCGTTTAATGTTTAAAATTTATTAAATGAATAAATGATATCGTGATTTTAATAAACAAAATTATAAATATCATGATTTTATAAATGATAAATCTAAAATTTTACAGCATTAGTATTTTATTTATGAAATCATAACTTACTTATAAAATAAAAGAGATATGTTTCAGTTGTGAATGAAATATTGTTGTTGTTGTTATTACTATAAGATGATTATTATTATTATTATTATTATTCCATGGGTTGATGGGTTTGAAAAAACACACGAGACATGTGGACATTAAAAAAAAAAGAGGAAAATCGGGTGGTGGGTTTTTTTGGGCATGGCATGCATAGGTTCATGTTGTGAACTAAGGATGGCAAAAATCCCCACGGGGACGAGTACCCTTGGGGATTTTCTCCATTCGGGGAGGGTGTGGGAATAATTTCATACCCAATTTCTTATTCGGGAAGGGGACGGGGATGAGATGGAATCCCCATCCCCTACCCATTTCCCCATTTTTATTTTTTAAAATTACTAGTAAATAAATTATAAAATTTGAATTATAAAATTATAAATATTGGTAAAAATAAAAAAATATCAAAATATTTATATTATTAAACTTTTAGGCCTAATTAATTAATTAAAGTCCTAAATTTTTATTTAGGACATTAAAAAAACCAGGTAAATTCTATTAGCCCAAAAATTTTGTTTTAATTTTAATATTCATTAAATGTTTTAAACTTAAATCTATTTTTTATTTATTTTTAGATATTATAATTGCCCACAATGAATCACAATTTTAATATCTAATATAATATAATCTAATCTAATCTAATCTAATATTTGCTCTTAATTTGCTCCGACTTAACTATTGTATTGTAAAGGTAATAGTTCACATTTATAAAGTGTCCACGCCACCATTGAAAAAGTTAATTTTGAATCTAAATTCGATTTTATTTGTAACAATTTTGTATTAGACTATTAATTTATTCAGGATAGTTTGTAAAAGAAGTTTGTATCCCTTACATGCTGCGTTACTTACTAATTTTAATATCTAAACTTAAATCTAAATGTTTTTTATTTTAATATTCATTAAATGTTTTAAACTTAAATCTATTTTTTATTTATTTTTAGATGTTATAATTGCCCACAATGAATCACAATTTTAATATCTAATATAATCTAATCTAATCTAATCTAATCTAATCTAATATTTGCTCTTAATTTGCTCCGACTTAACTATTGTATTGTAAAGGTAATAGTTCACATTTATAAAGTGTCCACGCCACCATTGAAAAAGTTAATTTTGAATCTAAATTCGATTTTATTTGTAACAATTTTGTATTAGACTATTAATTTATTCAGGATAGTTTGTAAAAGAAGTTTGTATCCCTTACATGCTGCGTTACTTACTAATTTTAATATCTAAACTTAAATCTAAATGTTTTTTATTTTAATATTCATTAAATGTTTTAAACTTAAATCTATTTTTTATTTATTTTTAGATGTTATAATTGCCCACAATGAATCACAATTTTAATATCTAATATAATGTAATATAATCTAATCTAATCTAATCTAATCTAATATTTGCTCTTGATTTGCTCCGACTTAACTATTGTGTTGTAAAGGTAATAGTCCACATTTATAAAGTGCCCACGCCACCATTGAAAAAGTTAATTTTGAATCTAAATTCGATTTTATTTGTAACAATTTTGTATTAGACTATTAATTTATTCAGGATAGTTTGTAAAAGAAGTTTGTATCCCTTACATGCTGCGTTACTTACTAATTTTAATATCTAAACTTAAATCTAAATGTTTTTTATTTTAATATTCATTAAATGTTTTAAACTTAAATCTATTTTTTATTTATTTTTAGATGTTATAATTGCCCACAATGAATCACAATTTTAATATCTAATATAATCTAATCTAATCTAATCTAATCTAATCTAATATTTGCTCTTAATTTGCTCCGACTTAACTATTGTATTGTAAAGGTAATAGTTCACATTTATAAAGTGTCCACGCCACCATTGAAAAAGTTAATTTTGAATCTAAATTCGATTTTATTTGTAACAATTTTGTATTAGACTATTAATTTATTCAGGATAGTTTGTAAAAGAAGTTTGTATCCCTTACATGCTGCGTTACTTACTAATTTTAATATCTAAACTTAAATCTAAATGTTTTTTATTTTAATATTCATTAAATGTTTTAAACTTAAATCTATTTTTTATTTATTTTTAGATGTTATAATTGCCCACAATGAATCACAATTTTAATATCTAATATAATCTAATCTAATCTAATATTTGCTCTTGATTTGCTCCGACTTAACTATTGTGTTGTAAAGGTAATAGTCCACATTTATAAAGTGCCCACGCCACCATTGAAAAAGTTAATTTTGAATCTAAATTCGATTTTATTTGTAACAATTTTGTATTAGACTATTAATTTATTCAGGATAGTTTGTAAAAGAAGTTTGTATCCCTTACATGCTGCGTTACTTACTAATTTAATGTATGTGACTTTTATAATGGATATTAATGTACGATATATTTCAAACTTTACTTTTATTTGAATTTTTTATTTTAATATGATTAACTCAAAATCGAAAACAAAAAATGTATTAGTTATTCGGGGATCAGGAACCCTTGGAGATCCCCTATTATTATTCAGGGAGGAGATAGAGATTCTCTCAAGTAATTCTGACGGAGATATACGCAAAATATCGGAAATGGGTACGGAAAGATTGGTCTCCTCCCCTCCCCATTGCCATCCCTATTGTGAATTGTGCGGCCTTAGAAATTTTTTTTGACATGTATTCACTTGGTGGGTCATGTCGTGCCGGCCTATAAACCCTAGTGGTCCTTAATTTGATGGGCCTTCCGTGCGTTGGCCAACTTTTTCAATAGAATCCAATCAAAATTAATTTTTCAACTTCTTACATTCTTTTAGATTTGAATATAGAAAATAATATTTATTTGAAGGGTAACCGGAACTGGTTAGTGGCCGGTTCAAAACAAAATTCTCTTTATTTTTTTAATTCATCCCTAAGGACATCCCGACAAATCCTTAAGTAATATAAAAGTTGACATAATTTTTAATTGATCCCTAAGGGCAGCCTATTTCTTTGACTTTGTAGCTCAATATTTCCTTAACTTTAGAGGAAAAAATTATTTAATTATTGGATAAAAAAATTTCATCGATCTTTCTTCAGTTACATATTTTAGAAGACCTTTTTTTTTTGGAACACTAAGATTTTTGAAAAAAAAAAAGAAATTAGAAGTACCTCAACAAATCACTTTTTTTAAAATTACATAATATTCAAGAAATGAAAATTTAAAGTTAAAAAAAAAAGAAAAGAGAGAAAAAGTAAATTCGTAGAGGCCAAATAATCCTTAAAAAACGTGTACAATTAATTTAAAAACAAAACAGGAAGAGAGAGAGAGAGAGAGAGAAAATGGAGGGAAGAGGTAAAGGCGGCAAACTTTGCCCCAAAATAAAACCCTCTCTTTTCTCCATAGTTTAAACTATCAGCTATCAATTTCTACACACACGGGTACGCTCTTTTTATTTTTAATTTATTTTTTAATGTTTAATTAATATTTCTCTAATTCTCTTTTATGTGAAATCTCTGTTTGAGTGAAGCATCAATGATAGATTTCAGATCAATAATTTTTTGATATTTTTTTTTTCTTTTCCTTACGTTGGTTTTTTTCGAAGTGACCTTGAAATTGTAAAGATTTGTAATGTTCATGTGGATTATGCCTTATTGTTTAGATTTGAATCAAATAATGGCCGATTGTGTTAAAATTGCTTATTGAACTATTTGCCGTTTATATTACTGCGTTTGCAGCTCATGTCTCGTAAGATTTCACAAAGTTCGTTAAAATCACAGAATATTAGTAAATATTTAGTTCTGGGACTGAATTTATTTATTTGTAGACAATTATATACTTTTTTGAAAATTACAATCGTTTGATTTGTAGCAGATTGATATATTCTTCTTGTTTTACCCATGAGCTAGTCGATGAGTGAAGAAAGAGGATGCAGGAATAGGACTGCTTGATAAAGTGAGAAATTAAATATTAGTTGATAGTTGAACAAGGATAATTAATTGAGAAATATAAGTAATTTTATTAGGCTTAATTTGGCAACTGAAGTAATGTGAGTGCGTCAAACCACAAATCATGCAGGTCCTGATATTGAGCATTTGGTTACAGATTCTAATTTCAATGTTACAATGTTGATGTTCTATATGGCAACTCATTTATGTATAAGGTTGGCATTCAATGCTACAAGTTTGACATGAATTACGACATTACAAGTGTGATGTCCAGTGATACAAAGTTTAATGTTCCTTTGTGCTAAATGCAATTATTTTACATTTGCAGTTATAAAGATACCCAATATCAGTGGTTATTGGACTTAAGATGTAGAAAAATTCAATTAGGAATTGATAAGTATTATTTGAAACCATAAGATCAGTGGATGGATATTTTTGATATAGAAGGTTTGAGTGTTTTAAATGGAATGTGGAAATCGATGGGCACTACAAGCACATACATGTCAAATCGTATAAATGTATCTTCGCCACCTTGCAAGATCTGTGTTTGTCTTGCTTGCATACATTTATGTTTGTAAATGTTTTTTACTGTATGTAACTATGATTTTATCAATTCAAAAGAAATAGTGAATTATGAGGAGAATTTAAAGTACCGGAGAGGCAAGTGAAGGGTGGAGATAGGGGATGATGTTCAACTTTATTGATCTTTTTTTGTTCCGCTAGACCGAACAAGTAATCTTATAGAGCTCAAATTGACAATTCTTAGGAGAGACGTTGACAGGTGGAATTAGATACCTTGCAATTGTTAATGCACTAGGTTTTGTTTATTTTAGTGAATTATTATGTTGAGTTGGTTAGCATTACCAACTTCTGCCATTGTTCAGTTCGTTGTGAAATGAAGCATTCTATTGACTATCAATTTAAGATTGTTGTTGCTAGTTACATCATATTTAAAAATTCTAGCCATCACAGGAATCACCAATTAAGGCCGTATGTTCCATGTCCCTAGACGATTTATTTTATTTGGTGCCGTATGTTCCATGTCCCTAGACGATTTATTTTATTTGGTTAAGTACGAGAGGGTCTACCATGAGGATCAAAAGCTTTTTATATTAGTCAAGAGCAATTTTGGTTATAGATTGTGGAGAAATGCCTATGCTTCTCCTATCATGAAATTGATATTAGAAGAGTGAAAATTATACAGGCATTATTGACTTATGGTTTATATTAACTAACGTGGTGGAGGAAAGATGGTGGATCCGAAAATTACATTGGGGAGATTTTCTGAGCAAGATTGCCAATTTTTGGAAATGTAGCTGTCTAGGTGCCAACTTGTGCTTGGATTTCCACATTTGATATTGAGTGACATTGACTTGTGAACAAATATCGGTTACATATTCAAGATTTGAATCTAAAGGCTTGCATATTTTCAATGTGATAGGTTGACGAGGCTCGTAATCGTGACAGTTTAATTGAGATTTGTCCTAAATGAAGTTTGAGAATTGGACCAAGCTTAATTCCAATATCTATTCTCAGGTTAGTGTGCTTGTCTCTTTTGTCTTCTTCAATGATAGTGGTGGACATTGGTGAACATATGTTTGTATTATTGATCTTCCAATATTAATTTTCAACAGTTTTTGACCGTTTTCCAGCTTGGAAATTTCTCATTAAGAAAATACTCAGAAGTAAATACACATTAGCGTGAATGGCTTGTTTTTTTGTCTTGTTGCTGGTGGATAATTAGTGTCTCTTTCTATAACACAATAGAAATAATCATTTAGGCGTAGATCCTTGGAGGCAAAAATTTAGAGCTGAAAATTTTAGCATTAAAAAAATTGTGTAGATTTAGGGATTTAAATGGTGGGACTGAATAACTACTGCTATTATTCATTGAACCACAAAATATATATATATATATATAATTGAAATGAAAGGAACAATAATTGAATCATATGAAATCTTATGTTTGTGGTTATGTTGACAGCAAATTATGAAAATTGTGGTATGGCAACAGCATGGATAATTGGGATAGTTAGTCTTCTCCGAATTAAAGATGATGGTTGGGTGTGATGGATTGATCAGTGGTGTTAATGTTTTATGATGATAAAGGTGGGGGACCTGGTTGGTAGTGATGTTAGCGAATGGTACCAGTTGATTAGCATGCTAGTTAAACTTCACATGGAGTGATAATCAGTCTTCAATTTTATAATTTCTAGACTTCCTTATATTCTTGTTTGGATGCACTTGTATACTTGAGTTGAAATTTAGTTTTTGACCACTTGGACTTCTTTAAGTAATTTCAGGTTGCGATACAATAGAATTGTGTTTTAACAAAATACTCACAGAATTCAAAAGTTTCTAAATAGATGCTGAAACAAATTTGGGTAATAGAGCCATCTTCAAGACTACTGCTCTTGAGGTGGATGATTCTTTCCATGTCTATGAATCAATTATACTGTTCAGTGTCTTTGCATCTTCTCTGTGAATATGAACTTGCATTTGTTAACAATAGAGGGATGATTTATATAGCATAATATGATAATCATTTGCAGATTCTTTCTCAAAAGACTTGATAGCTTATTGTCATTTTCCAGGTTCTTGCAAATGTAGTTTTGTTCTGTAGAGTAAGAAGCAATCACTAAAATATAGGGCAGGTAATCTTAATATTCTCTTCCTCTATGTTCTTTTCTCAACTGCTAAATTAAACATGCAACATTTTTCTTGCATAACTCATGCTGTACTTATTTATTTGCTAGCACTTAAAAAAGAATCGCTCGTTTGAGCATGAATTGGAATTAATAATGTACAGTCTTACATCATGCTTAGCATGAGATCTCACCATTCATCTTAAAATTATTTTTCTGGGATTAACATGCGGTGAATGCATTTTATGTTAGGAAAAGAATAATTGAATGTACAACAATGTGTTAGTTGAAATTCATTTTCCTCCCTGAAGTCAACAATCTTTCTTTCCTGTCTGCTGGATCTTTATTGGTTTTCCTTCCGGCAATCTTCTCTGTGTTATGCCTGCTTATGGTTTGTTTTTGTTTCTTGCTTTCACCAATTTACTTGCCGGAAAATGCAATCTGGCCATAAGAGGTCGGGGTGCTCTTGATTTTTGGTCAAAACCCCTCACACAAACAAATCCTGCAAATAAATTTTAAACAGTTAGTGACATGTCTGAATTACAACTTTTAGAGCATGCCAATGTTGCTTGGGCCCGAATAAGATGAACACATGCTATGCGCTCAAACAGTGATAGTTGGAAATGGTATGTGTCAAATCACAACATTGGCTTTTAGAGCTCTAATGACGTTTTATGGCTTGACTAGTATAATGTTTGCATGTTCAATATTAATTTTAAGACTTCAAGGAGTCATTTCTTCACTTGCCTATGTCGAAGATGATAGAAGTTTTCCTTTTCCTATCTAGGGGTTTGGTATGAGCCATGTTATATTAGCTTCTTATTTCTCAAGAATATGTGATCTTTCAAAATTTGGGAAGTAGTTTAATTTTTGCTCACAGCACTAAATGATTAAGGATAAGCTTAGGTTTTGATAAAGTTCTTTTGTATCTATATTTAAGAGGAGATAAGATAAATTGCAGAATAAAATATAAAGCTCTCTTTTGTGTAAAAGATTTTTATTTATTTATTTTTTTAATTTTAAAAGGAGGAGGTAATTAAGGAACAGAAGAATGGAGGCAAAAAAGTATACACTTGAATTTTAAAGGAGACTTTCTTCTTTGTGCTTTGTGGATAAAATTATGATGGACATAGGATGTATTGGGTCTTGTACTGAAGTTATTAAAGCAATTGGTTGGTCAATGCATAAAAGGTTTTTGAGTTGAACCCGTTGATGTCTTCAGAAATAGGTTGTAATCTAATGGGTGAATGAATTCAAGGTCAAAGGTATCTGGAAGCATAAATAGCTATGTAGATTCATTTAGTTAAAATGATTTGTTGCTATTTTTTTTAACAGATTTTCCTATTATATACAACTAAATACAATTCTTTATGAATACAAAGAAATCACAATAGGATAGGTACGTAGGTTAACTTTAAAATAATTTTATGTTGAAAAATTTTCTCTATCTGTTCTTTTCTTTACATACTTTCGGTTTTGTAGTTGGTGAATAAAACTTTTGAAATCTTGAAGAGTGAACCATGATCGTTGTATAAAATCATTAAAGAAATGAAAATTGTGTTATTTATATCATACCATTAAGATAAGTTAAAGCTATATAGAAGAAACAAAGGAGAATTTAAACTCAAAACAGGAGTTATTGGACTTGGCAATTACATTTTAAATAGTCATATTGTGTTTTTATTTATTTAATTTATTAATTTATTTATTTTTTGACAAAGGAATAGGCACATTGTATTGGTCAGCTTGAAAGTGATAAATAACAACTTTTAAAGTCCATTTTGGCTGAATTTATATTTATAGTGTACAATGCCCTATATATCTATCCCTAGGGTGATTGATATGTTATGTTGGCATAGGCTCTATTTAAACTCATAAGTTATGTTCTTCTGGATTGCGTCAGTGAAGATGGAGAGTTACCATATTGCAGTGGAGTTAACTAGGCTACCTACTAGTATGTCAACTTGCTGATAGTGAAGAGTAAACAAGGGTTATCCATTTTAACTCTGCAGTGCAGACTCTATTTTTGATGATCCACACTGATAAAAAATTCCTCTTTTTGTACTCAGCCAACTGCTGAGTTAGCTTGTGGGAGTATATACCTTATTTAGTTGTTTCTTTAACCTCATTGCTTTCTGGTCGTAAACTGATGGGTGTTTATGTAATATATGAGTTCTAGGTGACCTCAACTTCCTTACAGGAGAATATTTGTTGAGCGAGAACTAACATAAAAATGAGTTGATCAATGCAGATGGGAAAAGAAGGACATGGCTGTTGCTTGTTCTCTGTAAGTGATGTACGACTTAAGTAGGATAATCTATTTCTTTCACCGAAAGCAGATAAGATTATCGAAAGAACTAGAACATTTATGCAGTTAATGGGTATTGTCATTTCCTCTCAACCAAAGCAGATAAACTAATATAATGATTGAACAGGGATTTCATAATTCTTACCTTTCCAAAAGCAGAACTGTATCCCCTCCGTTGAAAGGCCTGGTGGACAAATGTTTCTCTAAGTATATCCTTTTCAATTTGATTACTAGATTGGGAATCAATTGGAAAAAGCTTAACTTTAATTATCGGTCTCACCTTTGAATATTGATGATACAGATGTTCCAAAGTAAACCATACGTCTAGGCAGATTCCATAGCCATTCTCTTGGAACATCTATGGGGTTGAGGCTTGAGTCATGATCTGCAAACACCTGCATCATAATGGACTATGCAGTTATATCTTGAATGGTAAAACATTACTCTTTTTAGGGGGTTGGGTAAGCTAGGGTGCAGTGTTTACAAACCCATACATTGTCAGTTTAGATGGGGTTGAGTTTTATCTAAAATCTTCCAAGAAAATAAGAGTTGGCGCTTAATTAGTCTTACCTCATTAACTTGAAAGTACGTGCCATTGAGTGGAAAGCTTCCTCTCATTGCTGTTCTGCAAGGAATCTGAAGATGAGGAGATTTACACATTAGTGAAGGATGAAGGTAAGTCTTTGAGTCAGTTTGAATGGTTATCTATGTATGATGAGATCAAAATGGAGTTCCTTACCAGAAGAGTTCCTCTGACAGTCTGTGAATTAGTTTCTCTTATGCTATTGCATGAAAAACAAGTCTTCTCATCGCACAATTTACCAGATTCTTTGGACCTGCATCTACTTTCAGGAAGTTGAATGGAATTGGCAGTTTCCCCTAGTAACATGGTTCAATAATATGAGACATTACTTAGTAATCATGCAAAATAGTTTCACCTTACAGGCTAGGAACAAGCATGTATAAGCACCTATCATTTTCTATATTTCACTATTACTGGGCTGACATCACATTAACATGTTCTGTATATCTTATATATCCAAACAAAGCAGTACAGTGAATTGTTTCATGCTCAGTATTGCTGAGAACACTTTTATATCCGGGGATCAACTATGTCATTTGCGCACCTGGGGTCCATATAGCAAGGAGGTATGGACTAGGATCATCAGGTTCCCGTCTATCCATCTGTAAATTCAGTAGACTCATAGTCAAACAAATGTCATGTAAAAACACTTGACTTCTGGAATTAGAGAGAAACTAACCCCTTCTAGTAGAGGATGTGAATCTGGAAGTTCATACCTGTATCATACCAGGGAGTTAGAAAAAGTCATGCAGGATTCCGTTCACTATTAAAGCTTAATAATTGTTGAAATGGACCATTTTTCAGTTATTGATAATCGATATTAGTTATCTGGAGCTCTTGTATTGACTAGAAACTGCAGTTTGTTGTGAGCCATTTTCATGTGCTACTTACCATATGTTGAGTAACAACAAGCTTTTCTTGTGCTAAATTGAACTTGCTTCAACTTTATTCAAAGCTAATTTATATTGGGATTTCAGTCACATGGATTAATATGAACTCTACTTTATGCAAATTAGCCTATCTGAGATGTAATTCTGATTCCTTTTGGAGAAATTACTTTTTATCAAATTATGGAGGATATCCACTTACACTTGGTGCTCTGTACGTAGCCGACTCACGTTCTTCAGTTTGGGTGCTGGAATAGAAGCAGCATCTGGATTCAAAGCAACTAGAGCCTTGGACATGTCACATTCTTGTAGTTCCATTTTCTCTTGCATGTAGCTCTGTAGATTCACTGTGAATTCTTCAATATTGAGTTTTATTGTGGGGATTTCATCAGGATCCTCATAAAATGCATCCTCAATGTCACTTTCTGTTATTTCTGTGCATTCTTGTTCTGGTGTTGCTGGTTCTTCAATGATGGGTTCACACTTGCCAATTTCACGTCGTACTTCAGCGAGTGAGCTTTTCTCAGGTGAAGGTAATGGCATAGGATTGATAACTACAGAAGGGTTTCTTTCAGCCATAGTAGGCATGGTTGAACTCACTATACTCTTCTCCTCTGGTCCTGGCAGTGCAAGCCTTGCACTGATCAAACCAGAGAATAACAGTTAGTTATTACGAGCATGTACAAATCATCCAAATGGGAAGAGGAAACAAGCTGCCTAGAGGAGAGAATTTGTCTCCCTCTAACTAATTAAATAGCTGATATGGTGTTCTCTACTTTATTCTATCTGCACTCAAGGCTTTTGTGACATAGTTTTGATTACTAGGACATCTGATAACTGTCCTTATATGTTTATCTGCCAAAATAAAGTGGCAATAAAAATATTAATTGGGCAGGATGGGGGATTCAGACCTTGCAAAAGCACTAGCAAAATGTCTGCATTCTCCTCTCATTGGACATGCATTGCAATTTGGTTTACTCTTTGTACAAAAAACCTGCATAGATGTTCAAGTATAAAATGTTTATTAACAGTTACTGTTTCTTATTGGTTCAGTGGAAAATGCCAAAATGAACTGACAATATACCTTTCCAAATGTAATCAGCTGGTAGTGTAGCTCATACCTGTGTTAGATAGTAAAGCAATCAGTAAAATGTTTTGCAAAATGAAGAGCTATTATTCATTTACTTTATTTACAGGAAACACTAATCTTATGAATACAGGTGTTTCAAAGGAGCATTGTATTACAGTGTTCGTTGATCTAGCTTGCACAGTCTTGGCCAGAGATACTTCTGTATTGATTCCAATACCGGATACCTACAACAGGAATCTGATCAGTGTTTCTCAGTGGAAAGAAAATTCAGGGTTAAAAGATTAGTTGACAAACAATACTTACAGTTCCAGGAGATGTAACTGAAGCGACTCAGGCAATGGTTGAAGTGGGACCCATCCCAATCTAACTGCAATGCGTCCGACATTTGTGTCAACCTTCATTGAAAATATAAATATGACACAGATTGTCAGATGTTGATCTAGTCTCATAAGCTTCACATTTCTGTCATCTTAGTTTAACCTTACCGGAAAAGCAAGATGATGAAGTGTTAAAAGCCGCACACATTCTACACTTTTCAGCCCCAATCCGCGTATACTTAACAGATAATCTCTGCAGCACAAATCATAAGAGAAATAAAAGTATTAGTCCTGTAGAGCAGAAATCTGGAGATTTGGGAAGTTCTATAAACTTTGAGAATTTACTTTGCTTTATCAGGGGGGACGTCTCTTAACCACTCAAGGTCAATGCTTCCATGTTCTCTGACCAGTCGGTTTAGGAATTCCTGCAACATGGTGCACTCATAATCTGTCTCAAATATATCTAAACTTATATCATGATATATTTCTATAAACTCATTTGGAGTGGATCATACTTTGAGGTAGAACAGAATATGTATACCTTCATTCTCTCAGCTAGCATATTGTTCATCCCTCTTTCTTTTATAGCCTCAGAAATCTCTTTAACATTTGCACATCTCAATGCTTCATAATCTAGAGAGTCCATTCTGTCTCTGCTTCTTTCTTGTTTTCCACTATTTCTTTGAACCTCTTTTCTTAAACTCTCCCAGTCAATTGCATTCTTCTTCTCACCATCAGCCTTTCTCTTTTTTGATTTCGAAATGTTGGGATTTGTCTCATCATACACTTTATGGGCAGAAAGTACTTGCTCCACTGAATTTGGTTCGATCAATTTGTTGTCTGAGAGCTTATTTGCTACAGAGATATCATCCCCAAGATTACGAGTTTTTTCTGCTAGCATTGAACCACTTGGGACATTCTGCTCCTTAGCCAGGTCAGTATGATGCATTTGCTCTGCGATTGATATGCTTTCACATTGAAAGGTTCTCCTCTCATGTTGGTAAATATCACAGCAAGATTGGTCATATTTCGGTGGACTTCGTGTCTGAGAAGCATTTGGTTGTTGCATTGTGGGCTTCTTCAATAAAATATATGGGCTTGCTGATAGCATTTTTTCAGGTGTTGATAGTCCATTCTGTTGGACCATTGTTTCACCTATGTCCTCTGCCGGTTGTTGAGCTCTTGCATAGCTTTCATTTTTCGCCTTAGAAGATTCGGAACTGATTGAAGGCCAAGAAGAGCATTCTCCATTATATATTTCAGAACCTTCTCCTTCTAATAGTTCTGAGTATGAAGTCATGTGCGGCTCATAGTCACTGGAAAAACCCACCTGATTTTGTGGGCTGTTAAAATTGAGCAATTGAGTAAATGTTAAAGAGCTACCGAGGTTGTCTATGCTTTCCAATCCGGACTCCTGCTGGAAATTTCCTCCGTCTTCTGCTTGCTTAAACCTATGATACCCCTCTTGAAATAGTGAGCTATCATTTATGCAGCTGTAGAAGTCTTGAAACAAGGTGGCATTTCCAACCTGTTGGAAATTTGCAGAACCATTATCCAGTTTGCACCCAGGAGGAGAATCTTCTGCTTCAGAGTTGGAGCCTGAGCAGGATCTAATTCCTACATTGCTTTGGAGGATAGTCGAACTAAGAGAGTCTTGTGATGATATGATTTCCTCTTCCAATCCAATACCATGTGGCTCTGGTAAGCTTGTTTTTCCTACCCCTGACATCTCTCTTACCCTCTGATGTTCTGTCGGTTCATGGGGTGTAATAGAGCTTTGGCTGCTTCCTGGATGCCTCAAAAGTTCATGCCATTGGATGCTTTCATTTGCACGTATACACACTTCTGGTTCTTCAACCAATATGTTTGTACCATCTATGTTACATGTTCTCTTGTTTGACTTAAGAGGAAATCGTGCTGCCAAGGACATGAATGCAGAGCTGCATAAAAGGGAAGAAGTCAAAGAAATTGTCTAATTGCAAAATTTTTTTCCTTCTGTAAGTTTGGTAAATTGTACTGAACATTGAGTTACCTTGAGAGATGGTCTGAAACATTCTGGGTCAGGAAAACTCCTATCACTGAGTCAACAACTGATCCCTTCCATTTTGAGAAGCGTCTATCTCCTGTAAGAAATTGGTTGCAATTTCCGTTAGCAAAAATGAAGGTAACTTTTATATAGCACTGATTAGCAAAACTCATGTTAATTTTATGCTAATTATTAGTGCATATTATTTTTTAATCTATATAAAAATATGGCCATTGCAATTACAGAAAAGTACAGAGGCTACCTAAGAAAGTTTGTTGCATATGCCAGAATGAGAAAACTTCTTAGCAACTACCAAAAATTTTTAGAAAAATTAAAAAATAAAGAACAAAGAATACTTCTAGACTATCTGCAGATTGATAGTCAAGTTCAATGTTGTTTTCTTTTATGCATTGATCTGACTAAAGAATCCCCCTGAACCCAGAAAGTGTTTTTCCTGACTAGTAAATTTCTCTCTTGCCATCTACTGACATTTTATGAAAACATAATATGATATTTACTGTCAAAATTTGCCTTGAGTAAATTATATTTGCTAGAAAATCGATGCTAAAACATAGAACAGCAAGTGAATTTACACACATTTCATATCATTTCCTTATCTGTTTTTTGCTAAACAATTTATCTTCACAAGGACATCGCTCAGTGTATGTTCATGCATTGGTAATTTCCTCTCATCCTCTTTAGGGGTGCAGGGATACTGTGGAAAACTTCATTCTTGTTTAATTATAATTTTGTGATTATAAGAGCATGTTGTAGTGACATTTCAAGTTCAAAGGGACTTAAGGTGGAGAAGGTAACTCAAGGCTGCATATTATTATTATTGTGGAGTTACTTTATAATGATATGAATTTGGAGGCCAAAAGTATAAGGAACCATACCTTGTACAAGATGCATCCGTGCAATGAATGAATCAGCTCGTCCTTTGAATATCCTCCTTTCCTCTTCCCACCACTTCTCCTTTCCCTTATCTGTTTCTTCAAGGCCTTCACCTGCTTCCTTGCCCATCAATAGATTCCAGATTCTATTTGTCTCTGGATCAAGATCCACTTTTGGCCTTGGCTTACGTTTCTTGATGAGTTCAAAACCTTCATATGGAACAACTGTACCACCTTGTTTGTATGGAACAATTGCATATTGCTCTTGGTCCTGCACCTGGTTAATATTAAGATCTTTGAATCTATGTGTGATCTCATCCACTGAAGGAATGGGGTAAATCTGTTTAATTTCTGGCCCTGCATCAAACAATGATAGAAATTTATATAAGAATTGATTGTAGAATGTTCTGAGAAACTAAGTAGCTTAGCCTGTTGATATGCCGCAGTTGAACAAAGTCCCTTATCATGGAAAGTACCTCCTCTTTTTGCTGAATATTGCTGATTGTCAAGGAAGGCTTCCCTCTGTACGAGCTTTGCCTGATCCATTTCTGAGGAAACTGATTTACCGAATGCGGATTCCAGATTTTTCTTTACCGAGATATTAGTATGGCAAGTTTTAGGTTGCCTGTCTACAGGAGCAGGAGCTCTGCCAGGGGGAGTCAGTGGGAACAAATCACAATTTTTGCTTGGAATTGATGATGCAAAGGCATGTGGTGAAGTCAATCTGTTAGTCTCACCCATTTTTTCTGTGCTTGGATGTTTCTCAGAAGAATTATGTTGCTTTGGCATGTTAGAAGCCATAGATTGAGTATTCCAGTCGAAGAAAAGTTTATTGTACCCACTCTGTTCTCTGCTAGAAATGTTACTGCTTCTGAGGCAAGATTTCAGTATATCATAATGTGCTTGATACATAAATCCATTTCCTCTGACATCACTCACAATTTTGCTTTGAGTTTGCTTTGAGCCATCTTGAACCGCTGTAATACCAGGAGGCTTGCCTGTTATGATTGTAAGTAGTTCATTGTCAATTTTCTTTTTCTTGTGCGTCTCTAAACAATCAGCACCCTGCATGCACGTGTTCCTGTGGCATCCATCTATCTGAACCATATTTTGGTTCAGATACGACAATCCTGTTACATTTACAGCATAAGGCTGCATCTGACCCATTGCATGAGAATACAGTCTCTTTGATCCGCCAACTTCTTTTGAACTGAACGAAGTCGATGGTGCTGATTGCAGAGAACGTTGGGTCATCAGTTGTCTAGTCCTCCCTAGGTTTTCAAAATTGTCATTTTCTGGGCAGAAAGTGTGGCCAATTCCTTTTGCAGATGTATGTTGCTGGATACGAGTGTAACCGGTTCTGTGACACTGTTGGAATGGATCGGCAATGCTAGTATCTATATTACTTGGATTGACTTTTAAATTTTCCATGTGCTGGTCTTTTCTTGGAGGTTGTGAGGCTGCAACCGGTTGTCTAGTCCTCCCAAGGTTTTCAAAATTGTCATTTTCTGGGCAGAAAGTGTGGCCAATTCCTTTTGCAGATGTATGTTGCTGGATACGAGTGTAACCGGTTCTGTGACTCTGTTGGAATGGATCGGCAATGCTAGTATCTATATTACTTTGATTGACTTTTAAATTTTCCATGTGCCGGTCTTTTCTTGGAGGTTGTGAGGCTGCAACCGGTTGCATTTCCTGCATTGACATGTAAGCTGGGATTTCATTTACCATAGAGGTATCGCTATTGTCTGTTCCTGGTTGCTGGTTTTTCGTGGGCAATCCTTTATGTTGGTCTATAGGCAGAGTCAACTTCGCTCTGCCCCCACTGTTAGTTCTGCTATCCATTTCTGTGGTTTGGAAATCCAAATTCAAATTAAGAGTCCTCTTGTAACTTTGTTGCATCTCTGCCTGCTCACCAATTACTTCGATCTGGCTTTCATCTACAGGATTTTCCAAGTCAAAATTCAATTCTCTTCTGCATGATCTTTCAGCAAGTCTTGCACTAGCATCGGTTGTCTCCCTGATAATATCTGCCTTTTGAGTTGCCGATTCTTCCCGGCCTTTTCTGCGCACATACTTCCTCTTTCCACCAGGGTTAGCCCTTTTAGGAGTTTCAGCCTTTGGAGTCCCTCTGGGTTTGCCTTCTTTTACTACCTTTGGCCTGTGCTTTCTTCGTTTGGGCGGTTTCTGCTGTGGTGTCTTGTTAAGATCAATGCCTTCATTACTTATATTCTCAGAATCCCTTTTTTCTTCAAGTGGTGTTGAAATGATCTCAGATGGCACAACATTTTGCAAGATTTCATGGTGATTGTGCTGAATAGTCTCATTTCCTATGGATGTGACCAAATGCCATTGCTTGTCTTTCTCAGCAGGCGAGTTTCCTGCTGTTGGGAGATTTTCTTTCCTTGAAAACTGGTTGTTCTCCCACTTCTTCAATGGATCAGGTGTTACAGGTGAGAAAGGCAATGCGGCGGTGACGCTCAAAGCTGCATCAGCTTCTTCTCTTGATGATGAATTTTGTTTGTAGTTGGGCAGGTAAGTTACAGGGAATCCATCTGCAGAAAATGCATATTACTTTAAAACGATGAGATAATTGGAATCATGTGAAGATGAATTCTAATTTTCTTATGCATGGTACCGAAGTAATCTTGTTTTTCACAACTATTTATAATACGGTGCCTTCTATATGTTTGTCAATAAGTAGTTTCACCTTACAGGATACTGAGTTGTAATGACTAACAATATTGCGTATGCTACCCAACCTGCGAGGTGGGAAGTGGGTACTATTCTCTGCTGCATGAGATATGGAATCAATGTGTTTTATGGCAATTTATGATCGTATGTGTTCTAGGCTGTGTCCGAATGGATTTCAGCCAACCTGCTATTTTCTTTGCTATCAGACAAAACTAGCTGCATCCTATGGATTTTTAACAGAGAGGTATTCTTGCCAAAATAGTTATGATTATTTATTCTCTGATTGGTTTTTGAATGATTCAAGTTCCTACAATTCCTGAGAGGCTATCAGAAAACAATGAATAAATGAGTGAACCTCCATGGTTGATTGAAATGCACCATGAAGAAAATGATTACATCTGTAAGAAATGCTTCAATCTGTGTGGTTGCTTAGAAATGTACCATGAAGAAATTATTTCATCTGTAAGAAATTATTTTATTGTAATTTGGTGACAATTAGTTAGTACATGCTGATTCTAGTAGTTGTGCGCTTTGACATAAAATCAAATGCAGGTAATTTTCTATTCTCCCTTTATGCTTGTTTATCGTCAATACATAATTGGTAGATTGTGGCCTATCAATCATAGCAACATATATTGGCTTAAAAGACAAATGGATAAATCACTTACATTGAGGTGTTTGGTGAAAGCTGTCACCGTTCTGTAGAAGGTTTAAACCTGAGTGATGAGCTTGCGGTGTCTGGTAAAATATGTCACTGTTCAGTAACATGTCTGAACCTGAGTACGGAGCTCGGGGCATTTGATGGAAGTTGTTGGTGTTTCGTAACAGGTTTGAACCTGAGTTTTGAGTTTGGTTGTGAAGCAACAAATGACTCAAGCTGGACTCCCCCCATTTATTGGCTTGAGAGTGCGAATTCAGAAGCTGAGATCGATTTACCATGCCCGCACTCAGGACAACATTTCTGTTTGCAGAGGTAAGTGCAGCTGCATTCGTTCTTGCCAACATAGGACCTAATTGGTTATTGTTCCAACCTCCATCTTCATTATACAAGTCCTGTCTGAAGGAGGCTGCAATGTGATTGATTATTCGCTGTCTGTCAGTCACACGCATATTACCGCCGTTATACCCTTCAGTCTGACCTCCTTGTCCAATTGGACTTAAATTTGGGACAGCTCTGTTGTAATTTGGCGTCTCTTGAATATGTCCGCCAGGAAACCCTGCCAACTCTCGCCAATTTGCTCTTCCCTGGGATTCTGCATATCTGTCAACTTGCTGGGGATTGGATCTTGTTGCAATCGGCTTTTCTGGTGTTACTGGCATCCAAGGGCCCATCAACTGGAATTCTTTCTCTCGTGGAATAGGAAATCCATCCCCAAACTTCATTTCCCCACCCTCACGCCCAACAGAAAAGAATCGCTCTTTCTTCTGCTCTTCGACACTTATGACAACCAATATCTCTCCCTCTCTCTCCCAGCTCTAATTCGTTAATTGGCTAAATTTCACTGCAAATTTCTGAAATTTTGATTTTACTGCCCTTTCCTGTCACCCCATTGCCTAAATTTATCCGCCAAAACCCAAAAGCACATTTGTCAATTCACACACTCCCCGCCTAAACATACCAAATAAACAAGAAAATAGGCAATAAAGAGAAATAAAAAGCTCCTCTTAGTTAACAAACAAAAAAAACGTAAATTTTTGTTATAAATGCCGCATGATCATGCCCAGATTGCTCAACTAGAGACAGCTATAATCCTTATCCTTAGCTAGAAAACATGGAAAACATGAATAGCAATGGAAATAAAGAAAAAGCAAACAAGAATAATATAGCAAACAACAAAACTAAACAGAATCAGATTATATTAGCTGAAACAATGAATAAGACTGTAAATATAAAGATATTGCCAAAATCTTGAAAGAATCTTTTTCTTTGATACACAAGAAATGTAATAACTGAGATGGGTATCAGTTAATATGCATGAATTAAGTAATAAAATAAGAAAATATTCAAAAATGTAAACATTAGCAGGTGAGCTCACCGATCTGACACTGAGCCTGGTAGCTGTTATTGGAAATGCCGGAGAAAAAAAAATTTGAGTCAGTCTTCACGGTAACTAGAAATAAGAAAGAAAGAAAGTAGAGAGAGAGAGAGAGAGAGAGAGAGAAAGGAAACCGAACTGAAGCCTATATTCTTTTATATATTAAAAATAAAAATAAAACAAATTATACTAGTTTGGGCACCACCTTCTTGTTTTTATAAAACGAGCACTCCCCCCCCCCCCCCCCCTAAAAATTTTTAGGAGGGGGAA
>NW_006262274.1:9561255-9682095 GCF_000493195.1 Citrus x clementina
ATAAGAGCGTATATAGTAATACCACTGGAAAATCCTCTAGCCAAATTATAAAATCATATGAGCTAACTTTGTCAAGACGTGAGTTAAAATATTGTTATGTTGCGAAACATCTAAAACTGTTTTATGACGTTGCTATTTTTAATAAAATCTCGTAGATTACACAAAAGTCTTATTTGATAGTTCCTTAATTATTTTTAAGAACATTGTATGTTATATAATATTTGTTTTCAATAAATAAAATAATCTTTCTAACTTAAAATTATAGGATGCATTTTTTTTAATTAGGCGTTTTTTTTTTTAACAGTGAGCTTGTATTGAAAAGGATATCTGAGAGTACATAGTAACACAACTGAAAATCCTTTGGCCAATTATAAATCAGATAATTTATGAACTAGCTTTATCAACATTTGACCAGAAATATTACAATGCCGTGACACTTGCAGAATTTTTTTTAATAATTTAACTTTTTGGGAAAAAAAAAATAGAGGGTGAGATAAAATATGCTGAACTTTGTTTTATTTTTAATAAAAAAAATCTGCGGAACTTAAAACTAAAAAAGTAGGCTATTTTTACTTTTGAAGTAAATGATATATAGTTCGTCAAGAAAATATTAAAAAGAAATATTTTTTTTTTTGGTTTTTTTTGTTGGGGGGGGGGGGGGGGTTTACACATCTTTAAAGAGTAAATTCTAAATTGAAATAGAGTATAAGATTTAAAACCTAATATGATAATAAAATAGTGCCTTGTAATAGAATTTGTCCTCTAATTTTGTTTGATTTAATGAACATCTCCTCTTTTAAAATTTTTGATAGAAAAAAAAATGTTGTAAATGATAAGATCTAATTTTATTTTTGGGTCAAAAAAGGAGTGCTCCTTCTATATCAATGGATTGTTTGAAAATGACTCAAACAATTATATCAATTATCAAGTATGGCCAAGGATATACAAAAGTAACATCCTTGTTTCCTTGTCTGTAAATTTATTTGTATTAAAGGAGTTTGTTAATAAAAGTAAGATATTTAAATTAAGTAAATATGCTGTAAAAACTGACTGTCTCAGTAACTCCAAAGTTTTTGGCTAGCTTTCAGTAATTAATTCGAGACAAAGTTATGAAGTACATGCCGAATCTGAATAAATTGGGTGGGGGTTATTTTAGTAAATTCATAAATATTTGCCATAGTTTTTGTGTATCGTGTGGCCTCAAAGCGTGTTTTGGGTGGGGTTTGACATGAGCCAAACACGTGACTTGGTCTTTGCTGCCTTGAAGTTTGGGCAAAACTAAAACCTAACAAAGAGGATCCCACACAAGAGAGAAAATATAAATATCAAAGAATTATAATGAATAAAAACAAATCGGCAGTTGAAAAAGGGAGTGCCCATATAAAATCTGCATGAGTACGTATTATTTTTATTTATATATTCGCGGCGGTTTTACGTTGCACGGTGCGTTTGAGAATATTTTTATAAAATTTTTAAAAATATATATATTTAAAATTTTATGTAAAAATATTATAGAATTATTATGACTTTTGAGAACTAAAAATGACCGTAATGAAATCTCTACCGGTATTTTATGGAGTGATTTGTTTAATTTTATTTACTTTTAAAAATATATCAAATTATGGTTGTCCTTATCGAATTAGTCTAGATTAGTACATTATATTTTTGCAATTTCAGTCTATATCTTTTTTACTTCAATCCTTCTTTCCAAAATAAACTGACTCCAGCTGTTTTCTGTTCTGGTGCCCACTCAGATAAGATGATTTTAGATTACGCCACATTTACTATTGTTGTTACTTCGTTGTGAAGATTATAATTCCAATTATGCTTTCATACCAAATTCATATTAAGACACTATATTTTTACTGTTTAAGGTTTTTTTTTCAATTTCATTTCTGTTTTTAGAATGAGCTGGCGCCATCTATTTTTCTCTTCTGAAGCACACTAAGGTGGCGTTTGTTTTTTTGTTTAAAATCTGAATTCTGAATAGATCTGAATGTCTGAATCTGAATAATATGTTTGTGTTTTTGTCTGAATCTCGAAAAACAAGTATTAAGTTGTTTGTTTTTTTCAACTTAAAAAGCTGAAAATATGTACTTTTACATTTGTATCCTTATTAAATTTGAATATCAAATAAATAATAAATTAAATACCACAATATTTTAACATTTATAAGTAAAACTATATTCAAGTAAATACATAATTATCTTGGAATTTTAATATATAAAATACCATAAATTTTAAATTTTATTGTATATAATATAAGAAAGAAAAAAGAGGGATATTTTTATGTGGGGTAAATGTCTATGGGTGAGTTTTGGGATAGACATGAAAAATAAATTATAAAACAAGGATATTTTTTACATTAGCAAGTAATTTACTTAATTCATATTTCTCCATTAAGTAAAAAGTCAAAAAAATTAGCTTATTTTATTAAGTCAAAATTATCTAAAAAGTCTCACTAAGTTATAAAAACAAACACCTCTAATTAACTTAATTAATTAAGTTAATCACTTTAAGTCATTAAGTTAAAAAACAAACGCCACTTAAGAGTGATTGAGTTTTGGATTACACCACGCTTGGTACTGCTCATACTCCACTGTGAGGATTATGATTCTAATTAAGCTTTCTTACCAAATTTATACTTGCAAAATAAGATTTATATGTGCAAACGTGCTTCTTGGGCCCCTTTTGGTGTTGAAGTGAAGTTACAATTGTTGTGAAAAAAATTGTACTTATGAAATAAAAATTGATAGTATGTGATGAAAATGACTTTCAAATAATAATTTTGACAAAAAAAGTAAAATATTATAATTTTTTATCAAACAAATGGGGGATAAAATTAATTTATCTTTTAAAATATTTAATGATGCAGCTTTTAAGTTACAACCGCTAATCATAATACCAAACAGGACATTATTAAAATCATGTTGAGCTAATCTTATCAATCTTCTCTTGAATGAATTTCTTATGTTTATTATCCTCTTTGAGCATATAAATTTGACTATCATAGAGAATGATTTTTCTTTGAATTTATAGATCCATAAACTCTTAAACATTACTTGAATATTGTAAATTCATTTTAATTGATGCATCTTAAGTACTTTTCAATAGTAGAGAGTAAAAAAAAATCTTATAAAACAATGAAGCTATATGATCACTTGTAGGTTTTTCCAATTTAGTATAATAGTAGTTTACTCTCCTCCCATCCAACTGGTGCAAGCAAAGTTCAAATCCCAGTTCTCTTATTTCACCAAGAAATTTTTAGTTAAACAAATTTACAAACTTTTTCAAGGCACTACACAATACATAAAAATATGATATTTTCCAGAAAACATTAGTATTGTATTACAAATACTATCTAACATTATCTTGACCAGTTAACAAAGCGTAGTCTGTATATTTTTGACTTTATTATTTGGTGTCCGAATGAGACAGATTTGACCTTATTAGTCTTCTTTTCAATTAAGAAAATTTTCAATTGAGCCCTTGCTGTTTGGCTCAATACCGTTTCCTCCAATTTTGAAATTGGCCTCGAAAACCCCTGCCATTAGTTAAATTAGTACAGAGTTAATATAATTAAATTTTCAATGGTTTCTCTATTGTTTTTTTATATGTAGTTATAATTTGAGGAAAATCATTAAGCATTATTAAAAAAATTTGCCAACGTAAAAATCAAAGTCTCAGTATTCAATTCTTGACACGTTGACATCAAATTTTGACTGTGGAGTATTATTTTTCTTGATATATTATGACAAGCAACTGATATTGTTGTATTAAAAATTAAAATCGTGACATATCTATATGAACAAAATGCACACCCGAACAAAAATTATTTCTAATACACTCACTTGCCAAAAAATTAAGTAAATGGTATTTAAAATAGGTCGTGTAATGAGAAATTATTTATGGAGAATGAATAACATGTGAACCAATGACTGAAATGACTTGGTTTAGTGAGTTATGCATTAGATCAAATGTAACTTAGCAAGATCCTTTAGAATAACAAATAAAAAATTTATTAGAGTACGACTGTAAAGTTATTGTCTAATTAAGTGAATAGATTCAACGTTAATGACAAAGACATTGAAGGCTAAATAGTATAATAGCTATAATAGTATGGATCCCCCTATCTTACAACTAATGTAAGATACACCCCTCACATGAACAGTGAGTGGATCCCACACATACACTGTTCATGTGAGAGAGATGTATCTTACATTAGTTGTAAGATAGTGTTTGCCTAATAGTATTAGTGTTAGTTGTCAGAAAGTACTCTATAGCACAATTGATCATATGAATTTTTTATTATATTGAAACCTTTTGTATTCAATGCTTTTATTAAATCAAAATCAAAGTATCACCCCAATTTCCTAGAATTAAATATGTACCAATTACTATGTATCCTCATGTCTTTTTATTGATGATAACTAAATCCTCTTCTTCTTTTTTTTAATTGCTGATAGTTAAATTTATCAAATAATATTTTGATTGTCCACGCATCTGATCAATGGTGCTCAAGTACTAGGCAATTAGGCTGAAGCATTGGTAAGACTCAACCTCTGTTTTAATAGTTAAATATTTATATTAAGGTGGCTAATATATACAATGTCCTTTCTCTAGTATACTCTTTTTCACATTGGACATAATTTAGTTTTTTAGTAAATGTCAATTGTAAATTCTCTCTTTATATACTTCGATTTATATTTAATTAAGGATTCTTTAGTATTATTGTAAGGCAGTTGACACATGTGCTTAGAAAAAATATATATAAATGTTGCTAATATATTTAGTAAATAGTTACAAATTTATTGAGAAGACTGTCTATTTATTTTTTATGCAATTAAAGAAAAATAGTCTAGGTCATTTCTTTTGATAGAGAATATGTATTTACACACACATATCATATAACCTTAACATGTCACAGGATTAGAAATTTAACAGAAGTCCATAAAATTTGACTACCTAACAATGTCTGAGTTATAGAGATATAATATCCTTTATATCGTCTATTAAACAATGCTCATCATAAAAATTACAAAACTAGTACCATAAATTATCAAAAAAAAATTGTGAAAAAATATTCACTTCGTGTCAAATACATGCAATCACAATTGAAATTTGTAACATTACTTATAATAACATAATTAAAGTGTAGTAGTAGTATATTGGAAAAGGTTTGGTGAATTGTGATGTAAATTTGGCCACTGTCAAGTCTTTAGTATTGAAAAATAAAGTAAAATAGTATTTGGCTCGAAATTCTAACTGAATGAATGGCCTGAAATAATGAAATGACTAGAATCTTCTAATAGAAGTAGAATTGTGGTCAAATGTCACATCATTTTTAAAAAATAATAAAAAACTAAAAATATCCACACGATTAAATCAACTGCTGTTAATTCCTAAAATTCAAGATTTTTGGAATATTTCAAAATTTCGAAATAATTCGGTCAAGCTCTTTACAGTACTCATTAAATATTTTCAGTGAATAAAGCAGAGCTCCAGCATTCCAGGGATAATTTTGCAACGGATTTTTTGACGGTTAACACGAGCGATAAATCACACTAAATGGATGCAATGAGCACGCTTCTTTGCTGCGCTATCGTTCTCGGATTCAGAGTAATTAAAAAAAAAAAAGGAAATTATCATTTCCCACCAAAACTATTCTAACATATCAAATCAATACTTTAATTTGCAGAAATATACATTTTACCACTAAGTATTTATTTATTTATCATTTTATCATTAGTCTGTTAAAAGTACGGTAATATTTAACAGAAAATGAGTTAAAAGTCAATTTTACTACGGGAGCAAAGATCATAATATACTAAATTCAAGTATTAATTACAACTTAAAACAATTTAATTAAGGAAAAAATGTAATGGACAATAAGTAAAAAAAAATTGATAAACCATGGTGGAGAGAGCAAATGGCAATGGAGACAGCAATAAGTTAGTGACAACACTACGGTGGATAGAGCAGTGAGTGAGAGAGAGAGAGAGAAATAGATCGGAGATGGAGCTAGAGAGAGGCAAATTTTTAGGGTTGCAAATTTCTTTTTTTTTAATTATTTATCTGATAATTTGTTTATTATTTATTTTACCATCGCAAAAGTAGTGTTTTAGCTTCAAAGAGAAATGTCTTAAATGCCCCTATAATATCAGCAAACCATTAGCAAATTTTTAACTAGTCTAACGGAATGGTGGGAAAACAATAAAATAGTAAACATTTGGTAGTAAAATGTATTTTTTGGCAAACAATGATACTGATTTGATATGTCAGAATAACTTTGGTAGGAAAATAATAATTGCCCTAAAAAAAGTTTATTATTTAAAAGTGTTTTTCATTTATTTTATAATTTTCAATTAAACATTTGAATTGAAAACTTTTTGAAGATTATATGGACTTTTATTTTTTCAATGGGTAATTTTTTGTCCAACCCAAATGAATTGACGTATAGTATCGTGCACCAACTTCTTTCGACACTAAGCCCTACGCTCCTCAAATCTACCGTTAACTTAACAAAAAAAAGGGTAGAAGGATAATTTTGTACAAGATTAAAATAATATATAAAATTTTAAAAAGAATACATTTTTTCCTTCATTTTTTATCATTCTCTTTTTTTTTTTCTTCTTCTTCTTCGCATCTTTTTCCCTTCAATCTTATTCTTCTTCTTCGTTGTGTCCTTCGCTCTTTTTTCTTCTTATTCTTCTTCTTTTTTATTTTTTTTCTTTTTCTTGCCTTTCACTACTGCTGCCTGCCGGCATTATTTGCCTCCATCTTGAATGGACAATAATAAAAATGTGCACGTGGCGTGGTCTGCCACCTTAGTCGCCGTTACTCAAAAGCCTCGCCTTTGCTGCTACGCAAAACTACCGACGCCACCATTTGAAGCTGTGGCAATCTCCGCCACTTTTATAATTTAATTTAGGGTTTGATATCTTTAGTTTTAGGATATATTATTATTGGGTTTCTTTTAGTTGAATTTTCTTGGCTTGGATTTCTTTTGTAATAGAAATTTACAATTAGGGGTGTGGTATCATTATGTTAGGGTTTCTTCATCACTAGGTTTTGCTTGTTTTGGTGAAACTATTGGAACTATTTTGTAATGTGCTGATGATTTTATGTTTGATTTTCTTCTCTCATATTGGAATCATGCTTTGTCTCTAATTTTCTAATATACTAGGTTTACGATTTTGTTTTAATAATGAAATCCATTAAAAAAATCATTTCAATGTAATTTAAAAATACAAAATAAATATTATTATAACAAATTTGTATATTCTGATGTAAATTTTATAATTTGTAATGGGTATTTTAGTACTAACATACTCAATTCATTTCAAACTAGGGCAGTATAGTCTTTTAAGTAAATAACAGTCTAAACATTTAGAATTAACTACTTTTTAACGGAAATAAAAGCACAGTGCAGAATGATGTAGGTGCGTGATGTTATATGTCAACTCATTTGGGTATGAGTAGTATGGTGCAAAAAATTATAGCTAGGAATTATGACTATAGAATATCAGGAGTGCCATATGTCATAATTTAAATATTTAAAAGTGCCTTTCATTTATTTTTTAAATTTGAATTAATCATTTGAATTGAAAACTTTTTGAAGATTATATTGAACCTTCCTTTTTTAGCATCAAAAGATGGGCAGAGGACTGTGACTATAAGTATATCAAGGTATTATATCTCATAATTTAGACTATTTCTTGTAATTAATTTTTTAATTATTTGATTGTGGGGAAATTTGTAACCTACCCCCAAATAAATTGACATTTTGCACCGCGTCCCCAACAAATTTGACTTGTTGCACTGCGCACCCAAAAAAATTGACATTTTTGCACCACGCCCCCAATTCCGTTATTTTCTTAGTTAAGTTTAACGGCTCCGTTTAACTTTTGATTGAATGACAAAAATGCCCCTCTATGTAAAAAAACAAAATTTTTAGCTCATTTAATTTTTTAAGGTTTTTTTTTCAATTGCAATAAAAAAAACAATTCTTCTTACATGATCCTTGTCACCACTATAATTTTTTCTTTAATTTTTAAAAGATTTTTTTTCAAGTTTACTAAAAAAAATTCTTGTTACATGTACATAGTCACCACTATTATTTATTCTTTAATTTTTTATAGATTTTTATTTTAATTTCAATAAAGAGAATTCCCATTAAAATTAATTTAAGGAATAAACTTCCAATTTTTCCCCTCCACCGTTAAACTTAACTGAGAAAATAACGGAATTGGGGGCGTGGTGCAAAAATGTCAATTTTTTTGGGTGCGCAGTGCAACAAGTCAAATTTGTTGGGGACGCGGTGTAAAATGTCAATTTATTTGGGGGTAGGTTACAAATTTCCCTTTGATTGTGCCCACACAGTAAGGTACGATATCCTAAAAATATTGTACCCCACAATCTAGTCAACATCAAATAATTAAGTTTTATTAGCTTTTTGTTTATTTGATAAAATGCAGAATATATAGTATGATACCCAAAAATGTCATCCTATAAAATTCTGAAAAATGGTGTTACGAGAATATACAACATCCCAAATTAGTTTTGCCAATGAAATATGAAAATGCACTTTTAAATTAATAAATGCATTTTGCATAAAAATTTTAGCAGCCATGAGCCCATGACCATAGGTAGTCTATCATATGACCATCGGTGACCCTATCATGTTTCCGGATGCTAAAAGTAATTAATTATAAACTATAATCACAACAAACTTCGACGCACGTAGATTAGACTGGTCATTTAGCGGATCTTTTCAAAGTCAACATCAAGAATTTTCTTCCCACCAATCATGATTTATTTAATACAAAATTTCATTAAAAAAACTTAACGGTGGGTTTCCTTTTTTGTAGTTGGGGAAAGTGTTTTGTGGGTTATAGTTTTTCTATTGGAGGATGAAACTTTTTTTACCTTGCAAAAAGGGAGAAAAAGGAAAAAGAATTCTAGGTAATTGTTCGGTCACTTTATGTAAACGGTGGGTGCTAATA
Organism: Citrus x clementina; assembly: GCF_000493195.1. Lineage (NCBI taxonomy): Eukaryota > Viridiplantae > Streptophyta > Magnoliopsida > Sapindales > Rutaceae > Citrus > Citrus x clementina. The sequence goes on from NW_006262274.1 coordinate 9,570,261, forward strand.
AATTTTAGAATGATTTAATCGTTGTTTAATTAAAAAATCGACAAATTAGATTAAATTGGAAGAGTCATGCTAGAGTCACAAACGACAAATTTTTCATATAAATTGATGTTTCATTCAATTACTAATTAGATGAAAGTATAAAATTCAATGTAATTATTAAAAATAAATCTTGTGGACCCATGAAACATTCCATACTCAAACACTAAATTATATAAAGTTTGAAAGCGATAACAAGAGGTGATGTCATGTGCAAGGAATGCAACTATTTTGTCTCTTTAGATAATTTGAAAATCTATTAAGAATCTCAATGAATCTTAGTTGAACACTCTAAGTTCATATTAAATAAATGCTTTAATAACAAAGAGTGAATGTAGGGGATGATATAAGAGGTTTAGAGTGAACCCCTCGCATGAAAAAAAGAAACAAGAAAAAGAGGAGTTATACAATAGTTATATCTTGCACATATAATAAGATTAAAAAAAAAAATTAAACATAAAGAGTATAAACATGGAAACGATATAAGTGATGTCATGTCTAAGTAGAGTAAATGCCCATTTAGTGTTTATATTTTAAATGAAGTGTCCGTTTAATTTCTATATCGTAAAAAATACCTTAAAGTACCTCAACAGTTAAATATGTTACATTCTTACTATCATTTTTCATTCCTTTACAATAATACCCTTCCAACAATATTCTTGACATTAATTAATTTATCTATAAAAAATTAATTAGAAAATTAACCAATAATTATTTATTAGTAAATTAACCAATAAATATTAGTGTGAAAGAACTATTTTTTTTGTACCTGTGCAACAGTCTTATGAATGACTATTTATAAATTAATATCAGCCAACTTAAAACAATGTTTAATATCCTTAAAACAAAATCTTGTAAATAATTATTTTATTAAAAAATAATTTACCAAATTATCTTTGCTAATATAAAAATTTGCATAAATTTTTATGTTACTTTTAAGGTTTACTTAACAAATAATCAATTTTTATTAATATTCCTAATAATATTATTGTAAAAAAAAGTAAGGATTGGATCATAATATATTTAACAGGAAGGGTGTTGAGTTTTTTTTTGTTAATATAATAATTAAACAAGTATTTAACTCAAAATATATAGACTAAACAAGTATTTATCTTGGCTTAGCATGTTTATCTTTGCTTTTTCCTCCAATTTGGATAATATGGGTTGTTTCCAAATGTGTATTTACAAGTGACTACACCCCCACGGTAGAATCATAAATTTGATTTAATGAAAGTCATAATAATAAAAATTATAAAACTATGGAAACCAAATTCAAATATATGTAAATTAAGAAGGTTGAAACATAAATTTTCCAAAAATTTGAATGAATTTCACTTGAACATTATACATAAATTATTCTCATTATTATGTTTCAACTATATTGCAATATTTGCCAAACCCAACCACCCCCCCCCCCCCCTTGGTAGCCATGAATGTGTCTTTGCACTCACGGTTACTTTAGTCTAATAAATAATAAGGGACAAGAATGGGTGTTTACTGGGTTAATTCCATTCTTTATGAGACCGGAGAATTTATTAGTAAGTAGGTCTCAAATAATTCATCATGCCTTAGCAATAACTAATGAATGTTTACATATTTTTAATGGGTTTAATTAAGCAAAAACAATATTATCATGATAATTTAATTTAGTAATGTTATATTTGGTTTAACTTAGTTTTTATAGAGTAAAGTTAAAAGTTTTAAATTTTAATAGTGTGGGCTCATTAAGTAAACGAGTTTAGGACTTCAGGGTTGGACAAGAAGCGTGAGCGGAAAATATCATCACCATCAATTTTACAATGGATTGAATAAAACTCTCACAAGGCTCGCGTTTGTATCTATGAAATTTTAGGGCTCGAATCTTTTGCATGAAAAGTAATTCTTGTTTGATTCTTTTCAGCATTTATTCATTTATTTATTTATTTTTGTCGATTTCAGTCCCTCCCTTCAATAACATAAATCAAAAGCCCATTTTTTAAAAAATAAATAAATAAAGTAATTTTTAATCCCAAAAGATTATAGTCCTCAAAAATGATTGAAAAGCAAATAAATGGTAAAAACACAAAAAATATGCGGAGTTTGGTCAGTCAAGTTTGGGCTACCGATAATTGAAAAAAACATCATTTTCCCTCGTGGGCTGTCTCCTTCAGTCTTCAACTCTGATCCAATTCGGTCCCCTATCTTCTTGCCCCCAAAAAACAATCAAACTGAAATTATTTCACCTACGGCAATGATAATTTTTATGCAGATTTGGTTTTATGTATATATTTATATATTTAGTGTAATATTACATTATCTGTGTACAGTACAAATTGATTGATAACGTACGTAGAAGCAGTCCCGTCGGGACTTGAAATTCAGTCTAATACGTTACACATGAGATGTTCGATTTGTCAAAGTTGAAGTCCAATCCGTCCGCTTTCAAGAAAGGAAGAAAATGAATGCTTGACAAATATCAGAAGACTCTGCATATTTTGAAAGCAATTGGACAGCTTAAATCATTTTGAAACTTGTTTTCATTTCTTCGGATTCCAAAAAATTAAAAATCATTTCTATTTGCAAACGCATCGTTGACAAGTCAGTGTCGATTTCGAGCACATATTTCCAATCTAACCAACCTAATAACTCAGGACGCTCACTTTCTGCAAGTATCAACAACACCAAAAGCATATTATTTATTTATTTTGTCCATTTATTGAAATCTACAATGTTATACGTGGGGCTGAGTGTTTTAGGCGAGAAATTTAAGCATCTTGTTACAGATGGCTGATATTATGGATGGCAATAGGGCAGGTTTCAATGGACGTTAGTATTTTTAAATCTGTTCAAACCATTATGGATGTACGTGCAGATAAATTAATTAACAATCAATAACAAATCTTAATATGTAAAAAAGAAATTTCTTATTTGCATTCCAAAATGGATTGGGGGTGTCGTAAACCTCATGTAAGACATTTTTAGGTGTATTATTAGCGTATTTTAATTTTCTTATTTTGGTTGAACGTATTTTAGTTAGTTTTCACATAAGAGTCGTCTTTGTTATTGTAGTTTTACTAGAACTCGAGATTATTTGTCTTATTTATTTGAGTAGAATCCCAATTAGTCTACTATAGACAAAGTTTAAAAATTCCTTGGATATTTATATAAATCTCACTCTGTGAAGTCTTTTAAACTATAACATCATCTACTTTTGTCTAATAGAATATTTACTTTATCGATTAATTTGGATTAATGTCTACAAAATGATACTTAAACCATAATTTTAAAGAGATAAATTTATATTAGTATACAACAATATATCTTTTATTTTGCTTTTATCATTTCTTAGTTCTTCTTTTATCATAAATATTAGAAATATTTTTAAAGATTGATGTTGATACCAAAATGTGGCTCAATGAAGTGATCGAGTTGAATGGGGGCTATAAAACCTCCTTGAGATAGAGTTGTATGACTTCAAAATTTAGGCGTTTCAATTAGAAAATAGTAAATGTGTTAGGGTTGATACTGACATAGACTTTTTGATGTTTAAGTCAGAGATTGGGAGCCTTGTCGATAACAACTGGATGAAAAAGAGCTAAGGGATTGAGAAAGCTCTAGTTTACTTTTTTTTTTACTTGAAAATAGAATAATTTACCTTGTAGGTAGGGGTCCTTTTATTAAAATAATTTTTTGAGTCAATTACTTATTTAGAATACTTGAAGAGATGACACATGTACAAGGATATATGGAATTCTCTTTAGAGTTAGATATTATAGTTAATTAGTTATTGTTGTATTTGATAGAGACTTTGTACCGACGGGTTAGGTCGGGATATAGGAGATAACAACTGATATTTTTGGTATTAAATGAGGCTCATTTATCGAATGTTTAGCCATTATGAATGGGGGTGAGCAATTACTCGGGGGAAAAAAAAAAAAAGGGATGGGGCCGAATATATCACCACCCCTCTCGGCCCATTATTTCCTTAGCGTGAATGCAGCCTGTGCTTGCTCACGGAACTTGGAGATGGAGTTGTGTACTTTGGAATAAATGGATTTGACTGATTTAAGCATAGGCCTATTCGCACCCCTACAAAAACCTCTTAAAACCCCTTTCCTTAACGGCACCCCATTAAATAATTTAAATAAATTATAATTTCTGTTTACAGCCGCTTTTATTCCTTAAATACATCTGATGTCACCTTCTTCCCTAATAAAAATCCCTCATTTTCTTGCCCAAAGTACGGGGTACCAAGAAATTAAAACTGACCTTTCTTCCCAACGAATTTTATTTATTAAAACAACTCATTAAAATTTTAAAACATATCTATGTTTCTTTTCTTTGATTCCTATGATTCAAACCCATATGACCATTTTCTTTAAAAAATAATAATAATAATTTTGTGAAATTATGAAATAACTGAATCTATCTTATATAAGCTCAAAATAATTTCAAGAAATTTTTACGATTTGATTGATAAACGTAACATACACACGCACAAGATATTAGAGCATCTCTAAAAGTCTCTATAAATTTTAGTCTTCAAATATTTATTTGCTTACCTATGTAACAAATAGAAAGGTGAAAAAATATGATATTCTCCAAAAGACTCTTTAAATAGAAATAAATTAATATTATTTTAATCAAATAATTAATTTTTTAAAGGAAAAATCAATAGTAATTAAAGCATTTATCTCTCTTTCTCCAATGAAAAGTAATGAAATATGAATTGAAGAGAGAGAAATCAACTCAAATTTGAAGAGAGAGAATCATTTCTTAATTGAAGAATTCTAATTGGAGTGTCTTTTGGAGCTTTAAATATTGATGTAGCTCTTCAAATAAGTAATAAAATCTTATTTGAAGAGTTTTTTGGAGATGCTCTTACATCTCTGTTTTGAGAAATTTTTTTTATAAAAACACTTAGTCTTGTTGGGAAATTGATGGGTGAAGCAGACACGCACCTAAAGTGAAATTAAGAAATAATGAGATAATAGAATCACACAGGGACACTAGAAATTACGTGGTTCGACTTTTAGCATACGTCCACGGGCGAAGATATAATGAAAATATTTTACTAATGAAATGAAGATTACAAGTATTGTTATATTTTGGCTCACTATCCAGAACTCTAATACACTCAATCTCTCAAATTACTATAATAAGAGTTTAAAACTCTGACACTCTCAACTCTCTCTGCTCCTCACTCTTAAGAGAAGAAATAAGCTGAAGAAAATGAGATAAATAAAAATAAGGTGAAATTGGCTACTGTTCATTTAATGTTTTTTATTTTATTTTTTTCTTTTCCTGAGCGGCCTGCCACTTTCTTTCTTTCTTCTCCTTTTTATTTTTTTTCTTCTTTTTTCTCTTTCCTTTGCGTCCACCGCACACTAACTTTTTTACATTCTCCTACATGGAGATTAGATTGAGAACCAATCAATCTCTACACCATTCTTTTTGCTTCGCCATTGTCATGTTGTTTATGTCTCTGTTAGGCCACAACAGGATCTACTCCAGATAAACTTGTCTACATTGATTGGTTTGGTCAAAACATTTGCTAGGTTCTCATTCATATAAATTTTTCGCAAATCCACACTTCCGTCTTCCATTACTTCACAAACAAAGTGATATTGTAGCCATATGTGCTTTGTCTTTGAATGAAAGGCTGGATTCCTTACAATATGCAAGGTATTCTGACTGTCACAAAACATGTGTATTTTCTCTTGTTTGTGCTCAAGCTCCTCCAATAACATTTACATCCAAAAAGCTTCCTTCCAAGCTTGTGTAGCTGTCATGTACTCTACTTCTGTTGTAGATAAGGCCACAATGGTCTGCAGTTTTGAAACCCAGCTTACAACTCCTCCTGCAAGTGTAAACACATAGTTAGTAGTAGATTTTCTTTTATCAAGGTCTCCTGCAAAATCTGAATCCACATAACCCTTAATAGTAAACTCTGATCCTCCAGAACATAATGCAACATTCGAGATTCCTTTGATGTATCTTAAAATCCTTTTCACAGCTTTCTAATACTCTTCATTAGGATTCGCCATGCATCGACTGACTGCTCCCACTATTTGTGCAATGTCTGATCTAGTACATATCATAACGAACATTAAACTTCCCATTGATGATGCATAAAGTACTTGAAACATCTCATTCCTCTATACTTCATTACTAGGACACATATTTGAGGATAATTTAAAATTAATAAGAAATGAGGTATAAATTGACTTACAATCTTGCATGTTGAAGCGCCGCAATACTTTCTTCAAGTAATTCTTTTGAGAAAGCCAAATCTTTCTATTATTCCTATTTTGATGAATTTGCATCCCTAGAATCTTATTTACTGGTTCCAAGTCCTTTATTTCAAACTCCCTAGCTAACTGTGCCTTCAATTCTTGGACTCGATCTTTGTTGGGGCCTGTTAGCAACATGTCATCCACATACAACAGTAAAATGATGAAATCATTATCTTCAAACCTCTTGTAATATGCACAATGGTCTGAACTGAGTCTGCTGTATCCAAGACTCATGATGGAGGAATCAAATCTCTTATACCAACACCTCGGCGTCTGTTTGAGATCGTATAGAGATTTGTTTAACCTGCAAACTAAGTTCTTTTTGCCATTTTCAACAAAACCTTCTGGTTAGAGTAGATAAATTTCTTCTTCAAGTTCTTCATAAAGTAACGTATTTTTCACATCTAACTACTCTAGATGTTGGTCATATGTAGCATACATCGCCAAGATTGCTCTGACTGTTGTGAGTCGAACCACTGAAGAAAATATTTCGTTGAAGTTTATACATTCTTTCTTAGCATATCATTTAACCATCAATCTTGCACGATACCACTCCACTTGGTTATTGCTATCATGCTTGATCTTGTAGACCCATTTGTTTTCAATGACTTTTCTTCCATGTAGTAGTGGTACAAGTTCCTATATTTTATTCTTATGTAGAGCTTCAATTTCTTCTTGCATTGTTGTTATTCACAAAGCAACATCTAGGCTGTTTAAAGCTTCATGAAAAGTTGATGGCTCTCCATCCTCTGCTAGAAGACAATATGCAACATTGATCTTTGTGACATACTTCGAGTGCCATGTTGGCAGTCATTTCTCACGAGTTGATCGCTGAATTTTTAGAGCCTCGGCCTCAACTCGTACTTATTCCTCATGCTCTGATGCTGCTTCAGAAGAATCTGAATCTTCTAAATTATTTTCCACATATACCAATACAATTTTTTACTTTTCTTTTACAGTGCTATCATCCTTATCTCTCTTTTGTAGTTGATCTTCTACAAAGATAACATATCTGCTGATGATGATCTTGTGGGCAGTGGGATCCCACAAACGATACCTCTTCACTCCATCAGTTTATCCTAAGAAGATACACCTCATGGATTTTGAATCTAGCTTTAATCTTTCTTGAGTATTGTACATCACATACATAGGACATCCAAATGCATGTAGGTGAGAGTAATCGGTTGGCTTTCCAATCCACATCTCCATCGGAGTCTTCAACCCAATTGCTGTGGATGGCGATTAATTTATTATATAACAAGCAGTTTTGGCTACTTCTGCCCATAATGAATTGGTAGGCTCGCAATCCTCAATATAACTTTTATTCTTTCTGTAAGAGTCCTATTCGTCCGCTCCGTCACTTTATTTTATTGAGGAGTGTATGCCACCGTGAACTACCTCTGAATACATTCTTACTTATAGAAAGCAAGAAACTTGCATTTTGTATACTTGATAACTCCATGAAATGAGAGTTATTATGGCAATTATAGACTTAAATCAAGATCACTTAGAGAGTAAATGATGTGTTTTTACTACATTTTCGTTACGTTTTGCATAAACATTCATTTTAGTTTAGTCTTAATAAATTTTGTTTGATTTAGAGTAATTTGTGCTCAAAACATATGTATAATTGTAGGTTTTCATAATCTTATAAATCATGGAAGGGATGCTGATGCAGTAGAATAGCAAAAGGAAGGAAGAATATGGCCACCAAAGAAGTGAAATAGAATCTGGAGCAGTGCAGTGCAGTAGCAGTTGAGGGAGAACCCATTGCTGTAGCAATCCTGAAACAACGACAGAGAAAGCTTAGCGCGAGAAATCTGCAGAAGAGCGATCTGCAGTTTCCTAATTTGGCTCATGCACGCCCTATGCTTTTGTTTACCCTAGTTTTCAGTTATAAAAGGAGGCACACATCACATAAAACAGTGGAAAAAGGGAATCAACATTGGAAAAATCGAGAGGAAAATGAGAAGATAACAAGAATTCAAGGGAACCGATTCTGCATCAGTGACAAATTCAGCAGAGTTATCTGGATTCAATCTTTATCGTTCTCCAATTGTTATTTTCTTTACTCTTTGATTGAACCAATGTATTTCATGACCAATATTTTGCTGTTTGTTTTTCTTTTGCAAAGTATGAACTAAACTTGCTTGTAGTTTGATGACAAATAATTTAATGGGTCTTTGACTGTTCTTATGAGTTGCTATATAATTGCTGTAGCATTTTACTATAATAACTTTGATTATAACTGTTATTTCGGTTGACCACCCATTTAATAGTTCAAATTAAGATAGAGTCGCAAAAAGGCTTGTCTTAGTGGATATTATTAGAGTAATACTTGATCTTAATTTGAGTTTCCTGAATTAAGTTTATCTTGAATTCTATAAGGGCTATACTTGGAGTTAAGATTTGTGAAGAACTAGACATAGACATTCACCTTATAGGGTAGAGAGAGAAGATGCTTATAATGACATGCCTTAGGTAGAATAACAATTGGTCATTGTTTGGATGCGTAAGGATATGAGAAGTCCAACACGCGATAGCTGAGGATACAACATAATTCTGTCCAGTGCTATAGAAATTACTGTAGCAACTGGTGTTAATTTGATGAAAAGCAGTCAACCCATGAAGAGAGTTTGATCATTCAACTACCTCATTCTCATTTGATTCTTTTACTCAATTTATTTAACTTGTTTTATTACTGCATTTATTTGTTTTATTTCTTTACAATTGTTAGGTTCGGTAGTAATCAATTTTAAATTTGTTCTACTTGAAATAAAGTCAGATTGCACTATTGTGATTGTTGTAGCATTGTGAGTAGCACCAATCCCTGTGGAGACGATCTTGAATACTCATCACTTTATTACTTGTTGTGTACACTTGCACATTGACATCAATAGCACTTGAGTAAAAATTAACCAACAAGTTTTTAGCGCCGTTGCCAGGGATTGATTGTTTATTTTCAACGTGTGAAGTAAATCTTGATAGTGCCAATTTGATTTGATTTGATTTGTTTTATTTATTGACATATCAACACTTGCATGCGCAAAGACAGATCTGTTGTATTCCAATTTGATCCTGAAATTGAAAAGACTGTAAGGAGACTGCGAAGAGAACAAAGGAATTCAAAAATTATTTCAGACATGGATAATCTGCAGGATGTGGGAAATTTGGACCCTTACGGGCCATTGCAACCTGTCAACAATCAAGAGGAACAGAATGAGCATGTTAATCAGAGACAGCCAGGCAACAACAATATCATTTACATGGCAAATGACAGAGACAAGACTATCAGAGATTATGTTGTGTTAACTCTTCAAGTTGTACATCCTGAAATAGTCAGACCTGAATTGAAAGCTGCAAACTTTGAACTGAAGCTAGTGATGTTTCAAATGTTGCAAACCATCGGTCAATTTAATGGACTACCAATTAAAGATCCTCATTTCCATCTTAAGTTGTTTTTGGAAGTGAGTGATGCTTTTAAAATTGCTGGAGCAACGCAAGATGCTTTAAGACTAAGGCTTTTTCCTTACTCCTTAAGAGATCGAGCAAGAGCATGGTTGAACTCATTACCATCTGATTCCATCACTACACGAAATGAATTGACTGATAAATTTTTAATGAAATATTTTCCACCAACCAAGAATGCAAAATTGAGGAATAAGATCACTTTCTTTCATCAACTGGAAGACGAGAGTTTGTATGAGGCTTGAGAGAGATTTAAAGAACTGCTTAGAAGGTGTTCTCATCATGGTATTCCTTGTTGCATACAATTGGAAATCTTCTAAAATGGGTTGAATCCAAGTACAAGATTGATAGTTGATGCTTCAGCAAATGAAGCTTTATTATCTAAATCTTACACTGAAGCTTATGAAATCCTAGAGAGAATTGCCAACAATAATTATCAGTGGCCATCAACTAGACAACCAGCAGCAAGAGGAACAACATGGGTACATAATATAGATGTAATTACAACATTATCAACACAAGTAACCTCACTAACTAACATGGTGAAAGCCATGGCGTCTGCTCCAGCAGCAGTGAAGCAAGTTGCTGAACTATTTTGCATGTACTGTGGTGAAGAACATGAATTTGATAAATGTCCTGGAAATCTAGCATCAGTAAACTATGTGGGTAATTTCAACCGACAGCCTCAAAACAACCTGTACTAAAATAATCATAATCCTGGATGGAAGCAACACCCAAATTTCTCATGGAGCAATCAGAATCAAAATGTTCCAGCATTGAGTGGACAGAACAGAAGTATTCAACCATCTGGTTTTCATCAGCAGAATCAAGGGCAAAAACACACCAGCCACAATCCTCTCACTTCATTAGAAACACTGATTAAGGAATATATTGCGAAAAATGAAACAATTGTGCAAAGTCAAGTCGTATCTATAAGAAACCTAGAAAACCAAGTTGGTCAGCTTGCCACAGCAATGAATAGCAGATCTCAGGGAAGCTTGCCCAGCAAAACAGAAGATCCAAGAAGAAAAGGAAATGAACATTGCAAAGTAATCAACTTAAGATCTGGAAAGAATGTTGATATCCTTGTGGAAGTGACTAAAAAAAGGGGTAGAATTTAAGTCCTCACAAGAATCACTTCAAGATGATAACATGTTACAGCAACCCATCCATCAAGATACTGGTGTTAGTGGAGACGATCTTGAATACTCATAACTTTATTACTTGTTGTGTACACTTGCACATTGACATCAATAGCACTTGAGTAAAAATTAATCAACAATGCTCTCCACTGTTATCCATTATCAAGCACTTAATCATTTTCCCATATTTAAGTTCAACCCACGCTTTTTACTGTTTGAATACTGAAAACACACCTGACTTTTTCTTGATTAGATACACTTAACATCTCCGGGAATAATCATTAATAAAAGTCATTATGTACTTTGCACTTCCCATAGATATGCCTAGTGATTCCCAAATATCAGAATAAACCAAGTCTAGAATGCATTTACTTTTAGCAACAGATCTGCTGAACTTCAATATATGCTACTTACTTGTAACACAATGCTCACAAAATAGTAAGTTCACCGATTTAAACCCCGGAAACAACTTTTCTTCAGAGAGAATCTTCAAACTTTGTTCTGACATGTGGTCGAGTTTGAGGTGTCAAATTATTGTCGACTCTTCTCTATTTGACGCGACACATGCATCGGTTTTATGTAGTATTTCCCTTTTAAGCATGAATAAATTAGCATTGATCTTTTTTGCCTTCATCAACACAAGCGCGCATCTAGCAATCTTCATGATCCCATTTTCAACATAGGTTTTACACCCAAGACTATCTATTTGTCCCAAAAACAATAGATTTTTCTTCAGGCCATTAACATATCGTACCTCCTTAATTATGTGAACTGTGCCATCAAATATTTTGATTTTGACAGTACCAATACCAACAATCTCCAAGGTATGATAATCTCACATGTATACATATCCTCATAAGATAGGTTTATATATATGGAACCATTCTCTCCAAGAGGTTATGTGCTAGGTAGCTCCTAAGTCCATAAGCCAGACGTTAGATAGCCATATTCTACCCTCTGAAATAGTTGATGCATCGCTGTAGAGAATTTCGCCATCATCCGAGGTACTTGGTACACACCCCTGAACATTTGATAACTCATAATCTTTACTCTCTCTTCTCTTTTGGTAGTTCCAACACTTTTTCTTGACGTGCCTTTTTTTACCATAATTGTAGCATTTGACATTCTTCTTACTTCTAGATTTTGATCTACCATGATTGTGACTCCCACTGGGGCCACGTTCTGTTGATCTCCCTCTTGTCACCGATAGTGCTTCTGCTTGTTACGAGCTTACTTGTTTTTCTTTCTTATTTTTTCGACTGCTCTCTTCATTTAATACGAAGGCTACTACATCATCGAAAACTAGATTTTCTGCGTGATTGTTATTTGTCAGATTGATAATGAGCTGATCATATGAATCTGGTAGACTATGAAGTAGAAGCTCCACACGTTCATTTTCCTCTATTTTATGACCCAGCATTGTGAGTTGCGAAAATAGAGTCTTCAAGGTGTTGATATGGTCGGTCACCGATGTAGATTCCGCTATTCGAACAATGTAAAGTTTCATTTTTAAGATCTTGTTGTGCAGTGATTTGACTTCATATAGTCTTGTGAGAATATCTTATATTTCCTTTGTTGTCTTTTTCTCTGCTACACTGGAAAATACCCCATCTGCAAGTGCCAAGTGTAGATCAGTAATGACATTGTCGTTCATCTTACTCTACTTGTCATCATCAGTTATCTCCGTGGGCTTTTCTCCAATTATTGCCAAACAATTATTTTTCCTCAATATAGCCTTCATCTTCATTTTCTACAACGAGAAATTATTCCCGTTGAACTTTTCAATTTCATACTTTGCTGCCATTTTATTGATAAATACTGCACACAAGTTAGTGTACCACCTTAAATAGTTGTATGTGTGAAAATGCACACTAAGAAAGTTCATAGGAAAGATTGGAGAGGTCACAACAGTTTCACTTTAAACCCAGACTCCTTCGGCTCTTATTGGCTTTGTGACTGAACTTTCCTAGGCATATACAAAACCACACGATTACTCCACTCACACTACTATTCCCTGCTTTGCACTATAAAATTCTTGGATCGCTCCCACCGTTTCTCGTGAACAGTACCGTATATGTGAGTAGTACCATATATGTGAATAGTATTGTATATGTGAACAATACCGTTCACGTGAACAATACTCGATTTAAAAAATTCAATCAATAGCTCTGATACCATTGTTGGAAAATTGATAGGTGAAGCAGACATGCAACTAAAATGAAATTGAGAAATAATGAGACAATAGAATCACATAGAAACTCCTGAAATTACGTGGTTCGACTTTTAGCTTACGTCCACGAGCAAAGACAGAAGGAAAATATTTTACTAGTGAAATGAGGATTATAAGTATTGTAATATTTTGGCTCACTACCTAGAACCCCTATACACCCAATCTCTCAAATCACTATGATAAGAGTTTAAAAGTCTGACACTCTCAACTCTCTTTGCTCCTTACTCTTAAGAGAAAAAATAAGCTGAAGAAAATAAGATGAATGCAAATGAGGTGAAGCGCCTCCTTTTATAACCAAAATTGGCTATTGTTCATTTAATATTTGATTTTTATTTTATTTTTTTCTTTTCCTGAGCGGTCCGCCACTTTCTTTCTTTCTTTTTTCTTTTTTCTTTTCTCTTTCCTTACACTAACTTTTTGACAAGTCTGGAGTTTTTAAATAAAAAAACTTATAACCCATTTGATATATAATCTGAATATAAGTCATTACTTTACCATATTTATTTGGACTCAGTTTGGTTTTCGTTTTCATTTTGCTCTCAAAATAAAGATTATGTTAGAATTTTTTCTCCATATTAAGATTAAGAGGAATAACATCAATTTAGAATATCATTTTTCTAAAATCTTCCACAAAGCATAAAAAGACAATAACCAATTTAAAAAATGTGACCTAATGTAGTTATAGCTTCCTGAATTCAATAAAAAACCATAAAGAATGTTAAAAACCAGCCATATGCAATTAAAAGGTTGTTTAGTGCATGAATACAACTATATTTCTTTTGTGACGAGCAATCTTCTAAACTAATTCAATATTAAGCCGAACTTTGTATAGATCTTTTTAAAAAAATGAGATTATTAATTATTAGGTAAGAAAATATGTTATTAAATTTGAACTTTATATTATTATAAATGTACGGATAACAAAAAATCATGAAAAGATAAGGACAAGTTAACTCTAGATCTAAATTAAGCACTGAAAATTTTTCCATAATCATACTTCCTTTTGGGGTCACATGTATTAAATATTAACATGTATATAGAGAGTAATTATGAGCTTTATTTATGGCACAATAGTATTGGGCCACATTTATTTTTGTTATCTTAAAAGACTGTTGTGCTAAAATTGTAAATTTCTTACAAGTGAAATTCAAAACACTAAATCGAAAGAATTAAATATTTTATTGTTAATATTACGAATTTTGTTATACATACGTACATACATACATACATACATATACATATATGTACATATATATATATATAGAGTACTGTTCGAATCCGGAATTTCGGATTGGAACAATGTCCGGGAGAAAGGCTGGTGGCCTTTGGATTTGAATCCAAAGGCCACCTGTGGCTGCACATGGTGGAGCCCACCATGTGCAGCCAAACCAAAAAAAATTAAAAGAGGCTGTTCTAATCCGGGACTCCCGTAAACTCATTATAAACATTTCAATAATTTTGTAAAGCAGGTGTGGGATCCGTAAACTCATTATAGTGCAACGACTTCTCATTTTGTTCAGGCGGTTAAAGCTTGGAATCAAGATGTTTTTGGGAATATCTTTCAGAGAAAACGTTGACTTATGGCTCGGATTAATGAGATTCAAGCAACCCTAGAGAATTATTACTCTCGAAGTTTGATGCGGTTAGAGGCCTGCTTGCGAACTGAGCTCGAAATGGTGATGGGAGAAGAGAAAATTCTTTGGCTACAAAAATCTCGAAAAGATTGGTTGTTGCATGGAGACAGAAATACGAAGTTCTTTCATAAAAAACTATTACTCGAAGGCGGCTGAATAGAATTGAGGCCATCCGAGGTAATTCGGAGAATTGGTTGTATGATGAGGATGATATACGAGGCCATACAGTGGGGTATTTTTCTTCTTTATTTAAAAGTGAAACTCCAGTTTATCAAGATTACCATGTTCCAAATCTATTTTCAATCTTGGAAGATCATGACGTTGATAGTGCTGCTGCCCCAATTATGGGGGAGGAAATTAAAAGAGTTGTGTTTAGTATGAAGCCGCTGAAAGCTCCAGGTACGGATGGTTTGCATGCTATTTTTTATCAATCCCAATGGCATATTGTTGGTCCTTCCTTCTGCAGATTTATTGATGATATTTTTACCACGGGCAAGGTTCAACGAAAAATCAACACTACACTCCTGGTTTTGATTCCCAAAGAGGAGCACCCTACCAGCTTAGAGATGTTCAGGCCTATAAGTTTATGCACAGTAGCTTACAAGACAATGACTAAAATCATAGCTAATCGTTTGCAATATTTGCTGCCTAATCTAATAGGCCCTAATAAGACAAGCTTTGTTCCTGGGAGGCATATAGTAGACAATATTGTTGTGGTTCAGGAAGTAGTCCATTCCATGAGCAGGAAAACAGGCAAGAAAGGATTTATGGCCATTAAGGTCGATCTCGAGAAGGCGTATGACCGGCTTAACTGGGATTTCATTTTTGTTACGCTACAACAGACTGGTTTACCGATTCATCTTTCGAGGCTCATCATGGAATGTGTAACTTCAGCTAGTATGAGTATTTTGTGGAATGGGGAGGCTACAGAGGCATTTGTTCCGGGGTGAGGCATCCGCCAAGGAAATCCTCTCTCGCCTTATCTTTTTGTTCTTTGTATTGAGCGGTTAAGCCATGGTATAAACCAAGCAGTGATGGATGGAAAATGGAAGCCTATTCGGTTGGCCAAACATGGAACTCCCCTAACGCATTTATTTTTTGCAGATGATTTGCTTCTTTTTGCGGAAGCTTCGATTGATCAAGCTTATGTCATTAATGCTGTTCTGGAGAATTATTGTAGAAGTTCTGAAGCAAAAGTCAATAAAATGAAAACCAAAGTATTTTTTTTTCAAAGAATATTGTGTCTCGGGATGCCCATCTCATCGGTGCTACATTGGGCTTTTCGGCTACAAATTACTTGGGTAATTATCTTGGAATGCCCTTAATCCATTCACGGGTGAATAAAGATATGTATCACTCTATTCTTGACAAAGTGGACAAGCGGCTCACTTGCTGGAATGCGGCTCACTTATCTTTTGTGGGTCGAGTTACCCTAGCTCAATCAGTTATTCAAGCTATGCCCGTATATGCTATGCAAACGACCTTGCTTTCTTCTCCGATGCGTCACAAAATAGACAAATCTTGTCGGCGTTTTATTTGGGATGGGAAGTCGAAGAGTCACAAAATGAGTATGGTGGGGTGGGAAAAAATTGCATGCCAAAAATTCATGGAGGTCTGGGGTTTAAAAAAATAGATGAGATGAACCAGGCACTGCTGATGAAGTTGTGTTGGGAAGTAGTTTCGAGCTCGGACAAACTATGAGTAAAAGTATTCTGCTCGAAAAATGGCTTGGAGTTTAGTAACCTTTCGATTTCCCTTCCTGATAAGCTGGGGTTTCAGATTTGGACGGCTATTTGCAGCACGTGGTCGGCAACTGTGCATGGTGCTTGCTGGTCCGTTTGTGATGGAGCTAGAATTCATTTTTGGTTACATTGTTGGGTTACGAAGTCTAATCCTTTTATCAGTCTTGCCCTCCAGCCGATTCCTCAGGATTTTATTAACGCCATTATGAGTGAATTTATGAATGGGCATGGGGGCTGGAATTGGTCGAGATTTGAGCATCTGCTGCTGAACTATACTCTCATGCAAATAGCTTCGATCATGCCTCCTGCTCCTTATCTTGGGGATGATAAAATTTTCTGGGGTTTTGATCCTAGAGGCTTGTTCATGGTTTGGTCAGCTTATGAATCTCTTTGCTATCAGCACTTTACTGATCATGACAGAACTTGGAGCTCACCATGGACTTGGAAGGGACCTCAATCTATCTGCCTCTTTCTATGGCAGCTTTTGCATGGGAAACTTAAGACTCAAAAAGAGCTTGCTAGGCGTCATATCCCCGTTCATGTGGGTTGTGATAGGTGTGGGGGTGTGGTTGAAGATATCCTCCATGCATTGAGAGATTGCAGCTGTATTAAGTAGGCTTGGAGCAGGCTGGTTCCAATGGAGAATCATAGCACTTTCTTTAACTCGAATCTTCATGACTGGGCTGTGGACAACCTTCAGAATAAGTGGAAGATTGAATCTCCCCTCCCTTGGGATTGTATCTTTGGCGTGGCAGTTTGGAGGTTATGGTTCTGGAGGAATCAATTCTCAGTGGCTGGAAAGTTGGTGAACAGCTTAACAATCTATATGGATATTATGGCCAGAGCTAATGAAATACATAGAGTTAATAACTCTTCCATAAGTCAGCAACCGAGGAAACATGAGGTTTTTATTGGGCCACATTTATTTTTGTTATCTTAAAAGACTGTTGTGCTAAAATTGTAAATTTCTTACAAGTGAAATTCAAAACACTAAATCGAAAGAATTAAATATTTTATTGTTAATATTACGAATTTTGTTATACATACATACATACATACATACATACATATATATATATATATATATATATATATATATATATATGAGGTCATTTTTTAATGAGAGTGTTTTCACTTTGTTAAAGTAAAGATGTCTGTTTTGAATACATTAACAAACAAAAATACACAATATTCAATGTACTAAAATCTGTGTTTTATTGTATTTGATATCGGCACTAGAGAAAGATTCTACACCCAAATATATAACCATGTGATGTTGTGAAATAGATAACCATGTTATGATATTGGTGGCTTTTCACCACGTGCATACCACTTGCATGCACGATCTCGTCTTACTAGATTCATCAGCCACCTGGCTAAGCAATTTGAGAAACAATACGATTATAGTTGTTTTCTTAAATTAGCAAACAAAAAATAAGAGCAGATGTGGGTGCCTTGTCCTTATGTTTGGCTAACATTCATTGGTTATTGTTGACGTCAAATTTTGGTCGGTTACTGACTGGATATCAAATCTTTGCATCAGCATTAAATTTATTTATTGGGGAAGCGGCTTATGATCACTAGTAGATAACTCGCAAACACCTAAAATCACAAAGAACGGTAAGAGGCGCTAGAACTTTTTCCAGCATAATCCTCCGACACCCAAGTTAGTTTATGGGTTTGTAGGAAAAATAAAATATGTAATTTTTGGCTTTTATGAATAAAATAATCTTAAGTAAATGTAATAGAAAAATCAAAATTGAGAAGGAGAGTCCCCCTGCTTTGGATTTTTTAGTACCTTTATAGGCATCCGGAATTGTCGAACTATCTTTAATGCGTTGGCGTTACTGGGTTGAATGCACCTGTTACAAAGTAGTTATTGAGTTGTAATTATAGCAGCTAAGCGTGCATGGACGTTATGCCCAACGTTTTAGAAGGAACTTGTCAGTTGAACTTAATTGGGGTCTTCGGTTTGACCCGGTTCTAGTCTCCTCAAACCCATATGCTCATGGTCTCAAGAATTACCTTCTAGTCAAAATAGTTTGCTCATTGTCTAAAGAATTACCTTCTGGTCGAAATGTTCTGCTCATGGTCATCAAGATTACCACCTAGTTGAGGTGATCTGTTCGAAGTGACTAAAATTACCACCTAGTCGAGGTGATCTGCTCAAGGCACCAAAATTTTCTCCTGACAGCCTATCAACTATTTACTCTCTTTTGCTTTGAGGAGATTGTGGTCACCTATTTTATTCCCTAAACACCAGTCTCCCAGTTTCTACTGTTGAGAGTGAAACAAATCAAGACTAGAAACTATAAAGTTTATAATTTTTTACAAACTGAAAACCTTAAGCAACTTATTTTGCTTTCTCTGCTGACCATGTCATGAGTAAGTAGGTATTGTTAGTTTAAAATTTTATGCATTATCTAGAGAAAATTTCAAGGTTTTTAACCTTTAATTGACTTAAGTAATTTTAAGCTACTCTTATCAGTTTAAGGTCTTATGCCTTACCTGAAATAGGCTTTAAGGCTTTTAACCTTGCACTGACTTAAGTAACTTTAAACAACTCTTGTCAATTTAAAGTTTTATACCTTACATTGAGCAGGTTTTAAAGCTTTTAACTTTAAATAGACTTGGTGTTTTTATTTCTCTTACTCAATTTTGATCAAGACTCAAGGTTGAATAAGGTTATGTTATTATTCTTAAAAGTATTTCAACTTTCCTTGAGCCTTCTAAAATTTTTCATAGAGTTCTAAACTTCACTCGGCCTTACATAAAGAAACATCAATAAAAATTAAGTCGAGTTATTGAGTTCAACCATAAACTGTCATCTTATCGAATGGGTTTCAAGAAATCTAATTGATTGAGCTATACTATTACCTCTTATGTGAGTTCAACAAATCTATGTTTGCTAGATATGAGTTGTCTTTATGTTACAAACTATAAGCTGGTAAATACTATACCTGCACATGCATGTTTTCTTGTAGGCATCAAGACATAAATTTGTTAGAATTTTTTATCTGATTAGCTTGCAACTGTAGCATCAAGGTCTCCTTTTAAGTGTATAGCCAGAATTGTTCTGAATCTCTTCCTTGCATATTCTTCACACGAAAAAGAGCTACATGGTTGATTAATGGCATGTAAAACCAGCAGGAAATATCTTAAATAAGCCAAAGATCCGTGGATTTTTTATACTTATCACCAAATAAGTTTAACTTTACGAGTAGCCTTTATTTAAGAAATTGACCGTTGACAATACCGCAAATCGTTTATTCTTTGGGCATACTTTATTTCTAGAGTCTAATGAAATGAGAATAATCAATTAAGGAGTATTAATATGTTAGCAAAATAATGACGGTACTAACATCATAGATCTAAGTAGCCAGAACAAAGCTCAACTATCACTTGTCTAAGACATTATGACAAGCATGTAGTGGGCATATATAAAACAATTCATTCGTAAGTGTAATAACATGTAATCTTACTGAATGAATTATAAATGAAGCCAGTTCTATCAAGTTGATTTCATAAGAAAATATTATCAACGAATTTCAAGTGATAATATTCAATTTCATCAAGGATATCATGCATGTTTTTGAAACATGCATGTTACTAAAGAATTTCCAGGCATTACACTTTCAATAAACTAACCATCATGGCAATTGCAATTTAAGTTTTAATGACAATTTACTTAAAAAGATAAATATGTCAAAACCTTCATGGGTAGCATTCCATTTGGTCTTGTTTGGTTCCCTTGTTATAGTGAGCTCAAACATTCGTGCATGATAATATTCTACCTTTCCTTTAGCCAGATGAAAAGTTGATAGAGGCAAAGATGACTTTTTGTATCATTCCCCACAGACGGCACTAAATGTTGACGTCGAATTTTGGACTAGTTGGTTACTGATTGGATATCAAATCTATGTGTCAGTATTAAATTTCTTTGTTGGGGAAGCGGCTTACGATCATTAGCAAATAACTCGCAAACACCTAAAATCACAAAAAAAGGTAAGAGGTGCTGAAAGTTTTTTCGACGTAAACCCTTTAACGCCCAAGTTAGTTTATGGGTTTACAGGAAAAATAAAATATGTAATTTCTAGTTTTTATGAATAAAATAATCTTAAGTAAATGTAACAGAAAAATCAAAATTGAGAAGGAGAGTCCCCCTGCTTTGGATTTTTTAGTACCTTTATAGGCATCCGGAATTGTTGAACCATCTTTAATGCGTTGGCGTTACCGAGTTGAATGCACCTGTTACAGAGTAGTTATTGAGCTGTAATTATAGCAGCTGAGCATGCATGGACGTTATGCCCGACTTTTCAGAAAGAACTTGTCAGTTGAACTTAATTGGGGTCTTTGGTCTAACTTGGTTATGGTCTCATCAAACCCATTTGCTCATGGTCTCAAGAATTACTTTTTGGTCGAAATGGTCTGCTCATAGTCTAAGAAATTACCTTCTGGTCGAAATCTGCTCATAGTCTTCAAGATTATCATCTAGTTGAGGTGATCTGCTCAAGACACCAAAATTTTCTCCTGATAGCCTATCAACTATTTGTTCTCTTTTTCTTGGAGGAGATCGTGGTCACCTTGTTTTATTCCCTAAACAGTTATATATATAATAATTTAGTGAAGACATACTCATTTTTACAAAGTGAGGATATCAATAAGAGACAAAAAAAAAATTTAGTGTATTAAAATATGTATTTTTTTGTATTTTAGTGTACATCTTCACTTTGTTAAAGTGGATATGCTCTCACTAAAGGACTCTCTCTCTCTCTCTCTCACAGCTAGATATAGCCTAGGAAAATTTCATTTATACTCTTTATATTTTTATAGTTTTTCAACTCTATTTTTATTACTATCTCAGTGATAGTCCAGTTTCTTGATCTAAAGAAAGATTAATCTCATCCTAAAGAGGATGATGAATAAATACTTGATTTAAAAATATCATATTTTAGTGTCATTGGTATTGTAATATATTTATCTAATGTAGTAGACTGGACATAACTTTTTCAGTAAAATTGTTGATAAGGTTTAGTTCAGAACCAACTAAATGATAGTGGAATAGTGTTCAACATATTTTTCATTATCTTTATAGAACTATTGATTTAGATTTATATTATTCTAATAACATAACAAAAAATTTAGGTGATGTGTTGATTATATAGATGCTATTATTTATTTAATTCTCATAAAGTTCATTCACAAACGAGATATGTTTCTACTTATAATAAAATAGTGATTTTTTTAGAAATTTGCGAAACAAACTCTTGTGATTACATGCTTCAATCACTTGGAGATTCTTGCACTACATGAAATAAGTATGAATGTGTATGGCAGTGGTTTGTCGTCCATCATATCACATGCAAGGAAGGTTGCCTTTACCAAATAGCTACGCACACGCACTGGTTATAAAGGTGTTGAAATTCTATTGGTTGTCAAATACCATAAATATGTGATGATAATTCGGTTTTAGGCATAAAATGCATTAAATTTTAATAGCCAATCTCCCTTGGTTATATCATAAAGAACCCGTGTCTTTTTATCATTTATATTACTCATATCAGACCAGAAATACTTCCTGCATGTGCCACCAATACTATAGTACAAAACTGACGAAACCAAATATTGAAGGGCCGTGGAAGAAATAGCGACACGGATACAAAACAAACGAAAAGCACAAAGTGCCACGTCATGTCACTGACATTCATATGATGCCACGTAGATATATAACACTGGTGTCAGAATTTCACATCACTTTCTTTTTATGATTTTATGCTTTTCCTGGCTTCAACGACTCTTCAACCAATTAGCCGTCGTGCTACCTCCACGTCATTTTCTCCCCCATGGACCAGAAAATAATAACTAGTGTTAAATTTCACATTTTCGTGAAAATAAAATCTTCCTTCTAATTCGAATAAAGCTGGCATAGCAGTACTCGTATTCGTATATACCTCTCGCTCATATTCGAATAAAATATGGTTCCTTTAATATAAATAATATCTGTGATTACAGTATTACTTCAATATCATCATATAGTTAAATTTTATTGATTTTCTAATTAGAAGAGATGGGATAATATATATAAAATAATCGGACCTCAAACATGTCAAAGCATATTAAGCAAATGAAAAGTGAACTGTTGGATTGCCTTATCAGACGGGTCAGCATTGAACAACTTGTCTCCTCACCCACCCAAAAAAGTTTAAATTAAATAATCGACAAATTAGGCTCAACGGGCTCCCAAAATTTAAAATAATAATTTTTCCAAAAAATATAAAATATAAAATATTATGTTGAAAGTTGTGAATGAGCTCGCGCAAACAAACAAATAAATACAACCCCGCACCCACGCCGTCGATTATCCCACAACAAATGCAATCGTCATTACACACGTCATTGCATTTTGTTCCACGTTAATTACTATGAGTCTCTCCGCACTTTATTGTTTCTAATCCCTAACTTTTTAATTCTTCGGATGAACACGTGACTCTTGATGCACGTGTACCACCTTGATGCTCTCAACTGATTCTTCACTAAATTACGTTTATGTCCTTAATATATTAAGAAAAAAACGTTATATAAGATCGGTATTTTGGTCATTTCATGAAGTTTCGGAGATGTTCATAATATTCTCCTTTATTTTAATAGGACCCGCAGTTAGCTGGAAAAAGAAAAAAAAAAAAAAGAAAGAAAATTCAGAAGCAAACAGTGTACCTGTAAAATTGGAGAGGTTTATAAACAGAGAGTATCATTTCGAGCTGATGGAGTAGTAAGTGCGTAGTTTAAGCCGCATTCCTCTGGCAGCGCAAGTTAGCGTCGAACAAAAAATAATATTTCACCAATCCGGTGATGCTTGGAGTTCTTTGCGCACGTCACAAGCCGTGGATCCTGAATTCAATCTCTTTGCTCGCTCACGGTTCATTCGCGGCTCACCACCAGCACCGGTTCGTTTACTCCCCGATTCATGTTCAATCTCCCGAACGCCGTAGACATCACTCCACCGCGTGTCGACTCGGCGTCGGCGGAGGAGGCTTGAGCGTCGGAGGCGGCGCGGCGTCGATATGGCACGCGATCCTTCCCTCCGACGGATGCAGCGGGTGTCGTCGCCGTAGGAATGGGAGGAGGAAGCCGGGGGAGGGGTCGTGGAACGCGGCGTCGGACGAGAGACCGGCGCGGTGGCTGCACCGAGCCGACTCGGCCTGGCTGCTGTTCGGAGTCTGCAGCTGCCTCGCGCCAATTGAGTACTGGACTGACTCGAATGACTCGAATCCCGAAACGGTGACGTTTTATGAAGAAAAAATTAGTAAGATCGACGGTGGTGGTGGTGGTGGTGATGATGATTTGAATGTAAAAAGATGTGAAATTATAAATGAGAGGCCTTTTAAAGTCACTGGTATTATTATGCTTCTACACCGCACTAATTGTTTCAGTTAATTACGTTTATTAAATTAATCGTTTTGCATAATCTTAATTACAATTAATCAATTTTATTTAGGGGTGCTAGCGGATGGGAGGTGTTTATTTAGAGCAATAGCGCATGGAGCGTGCTTGAGAAGCGGGGAAGAAGTGCCAGATGAGGAACGTCAAAGAGAACTTGCTGATGAACTAAGAGCTCAAGTAATTGCAATTTTTACAATTTTAATTATTTATTTATTTATGTAATTATAAGGTTGAAATTTTATAAAATGTCTGCTGCTTTTGTTATGTTATGTTAGGTTGTGGATGAACTTTTAAAGAGGCGGAAAGAAACAGAATGGTAAGCCTTTGCTTGAGATATGGTGATTTGTAAATGTTTTTCTATTGATTTGTTTTTTTTGGAGAAAATGTTTTTCTATTGATGGGTTGGTTTGTTTTCAGGTTTATTGAAGGAGATTTCGATACATATGTGAAGGAAATTCAACAGCCATATGTATGGGGTGGAGAGCCTGAATTGCTGATGGCTTCTCATGTTCTGAAGTGAGTCTTGTAACCATTTGTATTGCCGCTTTTTACTAGTTTGCTTATGTGAATTCATATTCAATAATTTCGATGTGCATGTGACCATGTGTGGCACTTCCTTATCAGAGATCAAATAAACCATCCCCATATGTCCTTGCTTGTGGAGTTAGAGCGATAGGCACAGATGGCATTTACCCAAAAGAGAAGGGAAAAGTTCTTATAATTATTCTTTGAGATGGCTTGGTGTAGAGGTTAAGCACTTTTTTTTTTCCTTTAAGAAGAGCATGTTCATTGTTGAAATCAGAAGTTTGTTTGTCAGTTAGGGTGGGGTATTGGCTGATGTCAACACATAAGAAATGAGTTTATTTCCAACAAGTCGTATCCAATTTATTTTTTCATTGTCAAAGTTCCCCTTGACCTTCTCTTATGATTCATATTTAGTGTTCTATTTATTTCTTGTGCTTCATCATTGTGTTTGACATACCTTTCCCAATCTGTGAGCACAGGAAGCCTATAGCAGTCTTCATGGTCGTTCAAAGCTCAGGTAATTTGGTAAACATTGCAAACTATGGGGAAGAGTATCAGAAGGATAAAGAATCTCCCATTAACGTGCTGTTTCATGGGTATGGTCATTACGACATATTGGAGACTTTCTCAGAGCAAAAGTAGTGAAAAAGCTAAACAAGCATGAGTTGGGGTATGTTTTTGTAGAAATTTACTTGTGTTTCATTTCGTTTTAAGTAGAGAGCTTGTAATTTTCATAATGGTGCATTCCAGTAAAACTGGAAGCTTTCTCAAGATCAATAAGGTTGGTTTAGCATTGCCAGTCAATTCAAGCAACAATTGAGCTTCCTAAATTTTTGTAGGTGCCGTGATTGTTTTTATTGTGATTGGGAAACTCAATCAAGATGTCAAATTATTAACAATTTTATTTTGGTTTGTCCATTTCTCCTTAGTTGCCTGTGAAAGTATCTATCTATTTTTTTTTTTTTTTTTTCGGCTTCTCTTCTCTTCTCTCTCTCAACTTGAGCTTGAAGCAAATATAACTACAAATATGAGTAGATTACCGGGGATTGGAATTGTTGGGATTATACTAATGATGCTTTGCATATCTTGTTTCGTGCTGATGACAACTTGTTTCAATGATAATATTTCATTTGTATATGAAATCCGATAATAGAGGAGGTGTAGGTGTAGTTCTCTAACTGCTTTTACTCTAGAGTTGTTTTCTTCATAACCATTTTGCAGTTCATTTTTGCTTTGGCACATTTGGAAAAATTTTCATCAATTGCATTTTAGTTGGAGTCATTGACCTGGAAAGAAATGTAACAGAATCCATTTTGACTTGAATGTGTACGGAAAAAAGAAAAAAAAAAGGAAAAGAAAAAGTGGATGCTGGATAGTGCCCCAAAGCAAAAACAATGGTGTCCTTAGCTTCAGGGGGAAAAAGAAAAGAAAGAAAAGTTATGAGGATCAGGCTTATCCCAACGGGTATTCCAAGTTTTATTTCATGCAATGTTACCGATCACCTTTTTTTGGTTGTTGGTGTTGTACTTATGTAAGTTAAGACATGAGTTTGTAAATTAGTACGAGATTTGAGGGTTCAATTCCATTAAGATACGTTTGATTTGTAGGTAGGTTTTTATGAAAACCTTAAAAAGAAAATAGGAATGGACTAATAAATAACCCCACGGCTAAAAATATGTTAATTTAGAAAAAGTAGTTGACGAATTTTTTTATTTTTAAAAAAAAGTGATTCGTTAAAATAAAATCAAAAATTGATTTGCCGTACAAATATTTGTGGAAAAAACTGATGGTTATTAGCATTTTTGATAAAACGTAGGACGGTGGAGGGATAATTTCTCATTTCTTTAAAGGCTAATGTAAACAAATAATTTCAACTAAATTTAGTGCAAATCAAGATATGTATGGACATATTATCAAATTTCCACTTTTTTAATATGTCATTTTACCATTAAGATTTTTTAACAATTATATTTTACTACTTGATATTTCAATAATTATCATTTTATTGCTAAATCGTTAAAAATAACAAAATATTTAAGGAAATTATCACTGCACCACCTCTATTTTATCTTATGTTTATCCAATTACTACAAAATTCTAACATGTTCTCTACACCACATTTCTTTTTAAATTTGTATCAATTAACCACCTTTACACTAACACCATTAAATAATTTAAATAAAATGATAATTTTACCTCTACATAAATTAAAGGACCAACCTTATAAAATCTTTAAAAAATAAAAAAAATTATAATTATAAAATATCCCTAAATTTAATAAAAATAAATCACAAATTTAGATGCTCGGCTGATTTTTATTAAATTTAGATTTTATATAATTTTAACAATTATTTTTATTAAAAAATTATAATTTTATAAAATTTTAACAAAAAAATAACTCGCAATAGATTGAACAAAAGAAAAAATCCGATTTCAGCTTCGTATGACCCACCCGTGGCATTTTCATATCAAAACTTGCTCTGGCCTTGATTGGCTTAATGTGTATCCCGTCTGCGCCACTACAATCGAATGTCATTGTCAATGTCTCAAAGATGCTTTTTGCTTTTCCTGCTTACTCTTTCACACGTATCATAAAATCTCGTCATGCTGTTGATGCCGAAAGTTTTAAAGTGAAAACTCATTGGGAAATTTATAAAAATAACCATAAAATTTTTATTATTTTCATAATTAACTCTTTAAATTTTTTTCTATCAACATTAGCCAAACACACACTTTTCTTTCCAAATTACCTTTATTTACAAACCAAAAACAACTTTCTTTCTCTCCTTTCGTCAAACCAAACACAGCTTTACACTCTTGAATCATCACCGGCGACGGTAAAAGGCAACGATAAATGCCGACGGCGAACAGTAAAAGTGAAATTCGATCATAATCTATCCAGATCCAACACTAATTGACATCACTTAGTGGTATGAGTTATTTTCTGAACTTGCGCGAGAGTTTTAGTGCGGTTGCTTGCTGCGAGTCGTGGGCGAATCTGCCTTTTGGTGTGACGGGTAGCCTATCGCACCAAAAGCGTGCGACAGGCACCCTGTCACACCAAGAGGCAAATTCATTGCAACTGACTATTAATTTGATAGTGCTCAAATAATTTTTTTTTTTTTATAATTTCAGGCTTAATGGATTCAGTTGTACCTGAATTGTGTTATGATGGGTGGTGGGAGACGTTAGAGGATGGCTGTATGGAGTATGTGAATGGTAAAAATAGAGGTTTTTTGGTTGGGAAAAATTATCTGTTTGATCAATTTTTGACAAGAGTATACGAGATGTTACAAATAAATCCTAATGAATATAGTATCACAATGAAGACAACTTTAAGGTCTAGTAACACATTATATCGTATATGTGCACTGCCCATGGATATATTTGATGATGAAATAGTGAGGGTTGCATATGACATCCAATGTAGCCAATTTTGGATGCATTCCTGTATTCGTTACCACATCACCTCGAGTTCCGAGCGAAGATATTAAGTCACATGTCGAAACAGAAACTTCCTTTAGAGCAAATATGTCTGGCCCCGATAATGAAGAAGAGGTGTTGCCAAGGACAATGTCGCTGCAGCAATATTACTCTCTAATCCACGACAATTATGACAACGACAACGACATTACGTTACAGGATGTTGGAAAAGAGGTATTTTCAATAACGACGTCGTTGGAACAACGGTATTCTCCGTATCACAACAATGATTTTCAGGACAATTATGATCTTCATGATGAGATAGAGGGGGATAATGTTTGTGCAGAACCTTCTAATAGTATGGGGGGGCACTCATTTCAATAATGCTGGTGATGATGGAGGAGCCGGTCCTTTGAATATTCTGTCGTTTCAGCATGAGGATGAGTGTGAAGACAATATTCCTGTGAATAACAGAGGCAATGGATCTATTCGTCCAATGGTTTGATCGAGAAGGAGGATTGACCCCCTCACAAGTCTTGCTCCAATTTTTCCTTCGAACATGGTTGCTCCAAGCTTTCTTAGCAGTTGTGACTCAGATGATATCAGTGTGGGTAAGTTATTTGTTGAGAAGAATGAGTTTATATTACAACTACACAAGGTTGCCTTTACAGATAAGTTTGATTTCAAGATTGCACGGTCTACAACGACACGTTTCGAGGCTCACTGTTGTTCGGAATCATGTAAATGGCGTATTCGAGCAACTAGAAGTTCGAACGAGCAAAATGTTCTTTGGGTGGTGCGGAGAATTGACAATGTACACACTTATCATAATAGGGTATTGGTTGATGGACGTCATCAAGTAAGGAGTCGGGTTGTCGGTCACATTATCGCAGATAAATATATTCAAAACAAGTGGATTTATACTCCAAATGACATAAGAGCAGATATGCAACAGGAATACGGCGTTCAGTTAACATACCAGCAGGCATATAGAGCCAGAGAAGTTGATCTTGAAATAGTTCGGGGCAACCCTGTAGAGTCATACAACTTGCTCCCGAAATACTCTCACGTATTGACTAAAGTGAATGAGGGTATAGTCACTCACCTAGAGCGGGATGGAGATGATAATTTCTTGTACTACTTTGTAGCACTTGGATGGAGATGGTAAGGACTATAAAAAAACATACGACGGTATGTACGCTCGGCCGAACTTACTAATCCCCGGAGGCGTCTCAGTGAAGACTTGCACGCTCTCCCCACTAACATTCCCGTAGAAACTATATAATGACGTGGGAGTAGAAAAATTTTGATTGCCCACATCAGTATACATTCCATAGTCATCTGGGGCCTATTAAGGAAAATGAACATATTAAACAGCTATCAAATTAAAAGCTAAACAAACACAATTATTAAATTTAAATTTGCTCACCGTATATGAGCATCCAGTGGGAGAATCCTTATTTGGACGTTTAGACATTGAATCGATAAATCCAACCACAGTTTCTTTAAAATCTTTTAATTCTGACTTTAGTTCATAAATGTTACGATCAATCTTGCCCAGCCGTCGTCGCATGTAATCATTAAATTGCTTTGTCCTCGACTATTACAAAAGAAAATAAGTAAAACTTTATAATAACAGTAAAAAAATAATGATTTGTAAATGAAGAAAATAAATTATTTATAACCTCGGAATCATGTGAGTCATCAGAGTTATCTGTCTGCTCCTAATGGTCATCAATAACCACCTCATCCTCAGAAGTGTCATGACGTTGCTCTGGTATTGGGTTTGGTATGTCGTCATGCTCGTCTGATTGCCTTGTAACGGGCGGCAGCGCGTTGATTGAGGATTGATGCTGTATAAAGTAGCATTTAAAATTAGGAAATGAAAAATCAAAAATTTCGATTAAATAAATAATAGTACTTATAGGATACCGACCTTATGAACCCAGTCTGGAATGCCTGGCATGTAATCATCCACAGTGAGCCAATATTTTCTGCTACTCTCCTTTGCATTCGGTTCAAGGGTTTGTAAAACGTCCCCCTGCCATAAATTCAATCCAAAATTTTAAGTAAGTATACATAACTTGAATTTAGTAACGTTAAAAAAATAACCAATACATATTACTTACAAGACGAGATTCGTCGTTGAAGAACGAATAAACCTCAGCAAAGTTGATTTTCGAAGACGCCATGGGCTTCCATTGCACGATGTGGGGAATCTTCTTCTTCGTTTTCACGACCCATGCTGACGGCAAACCTCGGATCGCTTCGTAAATCCAAGCCTGCAACAACCAAAGTGAAAAAGCTATTAAAACAACTATCAAATATTTAATACTATAAAACTTATTAATAAACAAAAAAACAACGCACCTGAACCCCGGACGTAAAGCCGAAAAGATTGTACTTTTCAATGTTATAATCTGAGTTTTGCAACCGAGTTGTCTTAAATTTCTCGTCTTTCTCATACAATGCATTATCAAGACTCTCGTATATCATTTCCCACGACAAACAACCCCACGGACGCTTTCAGAAGTACTCTATATCATCTACTTCGTTAAGCCATGAGAAATTGACTTGACAATGATTTTTTCTTGCATTTGGAACTCTGTCCGCAAAATAAAAGAGCGCAATCTTTAATGCGTCAATATCGTCCATTGCCTCGAATTTCAACTTCTCAAATAATACATCGAATTCCTTAAAATTGATCTTGCGATGCACACCACCAAAATATGTATTCCGTAGCCTATGCATCGTTTTGTTATTTCTTAGTGCGGTATCTACACCATAGGAAAGTTCAGTAACCAAGCACTATTCTACAATTGACAAGCGTATTAATGCTCACCAATTTGAAACCATAACTGATCCTCCCGACTGTCTTCTTCATGGGCCACTTGCCTAAGTAAAAGATTGTGTAAAATTACACCACTAAATGGAAAGTTTTGACACTTCAAGAAATGCCCAAATATGTCCTTCTTGAACATATTCAACTGCCGCTTTGTTAATTTTTGCTTGATGGCTTTTACGACCGAAGATAAATTACACATGCTCAAAATTCGACCTGGAAAGTGATCGGCATAAGGAAAATACATCCTGCCTAGTTCGATTTCCGATGGTTCTGATTCCGCTATGTATTTATAATATTTATAACATTATTATATTTCATTTACAAAAAAAATAAAAGAAATTGACTTCACGGAAAAAAAAATTAAACCTGCTGTAATTTGGTGCGACAGTAAACGCGCTCGCGCGCGCGCTGCTGCCCAGCGACGGGGGCCAGCAGCGCGCGCTCTCTAGCGCCCGTCGCTAGACAGCGGTTCCCTCGGTGGGCAGCACCATTCAACCCAAAACAATACAATCACAAATCACTCCCAAAACAACAACCACCACTACAAACACCACTACCACCACCACCATTATTCTCAAACTACAACCACGATTATTCTAAAATTTCATTTTAAATTAATGAAATATAAATAAAATGGCTAACCTAGGTTTTGTTGAAGGCCGTAGATGGTAGATCGGACGCCGATGATGGATGGAGCCGCCGCCCACGAGGGCTGATATTGCCGCCGACTATGGCTGTTTCTTCGGTTTGGGAGCGATGAGTGAAAGAGAGATTATTGGGGGAGAGACATGAGAGGGGTATTTTGGTCTGAAAGGTTTTTTTTTTGCTAATGTTGATAGAAATTAATTTGGGGGGTTAAGATGGAAAAAGCATAAAATTTTATAGTTATTGGTGTAAATTTCCCAAACTCATTTCATTCACAAATTCGATTACGTAGGTAAATGGAAATTTTTATCTAACAATTAGGCGAATGAATTTTCTAAAAAAATGGGGTGGGCGAAATTAAACGTTAATTAATTTTTAGCCCCCATAACTCTTGGGTTAAGATTTAAATTTAGATGGTTAATTAAATAAAATTATTTAAAAATTACTCGACAAACCTTTTGGAATAGAATAAAAAAAACTTAATATTAACCATGAAACGCAAATAATTAATAAAAGATAATATGAAGTATGGTTCTGAATCACGAATTGTATCTATGCATTTATTTTTGTTGCTTCATATAGTTTTATTAGTTGAACTACGAGCATTCAAAAATTGTTGTAAATAGTTAGAATATAATAAAGAGTGACAAACAAGCTACGAATTGAAGCTTGCTAAAATATGCTGGCTTACTTGGATATGTTCACAGTCCAAGAAAGTCGTTAGCATCATCCATCTTTACAACAGCTTTTCGAACATTTGTAAATAATTGAAATATTTTTTAAAAATATATATTATAAGAAAACGTAATAGATGTATCTGGCTTTCAAAATTTTACAAAATATTGAATTGGGGTAAATACAGTTTGATCTAGTTATTCAGTTAGATGGTTTTTTTTTTAGTAATGATATAACCACAAACTCTTGTACAAATTTATTTTGTACAAATTGATGTAGTGCTAATTCATTAGTTAAATTAAATATATCTTGACTCACATAATTTATTTATATTATTTTATATTTTCATTCAACCAATGAATTAATGCCACATTAGTTTGTACAAGAATTTGTGGCTGTATCATCACACTTTTTTTTTGTGCAAAATTAAAATAGACCTGAATTGGTCTGAATTCTGGAAACTGAATGTCTGAATTTGAATAATATGTTTAGATTTTTTTTGTCAGCTTTGTTAGAAATAAATATTAAGTTACTTTTACATTTGTGTTTGTACAAATTATAACTGTTAAACAAATAAAAAATATCTCAAAGAACTTGGATAAGATAATATATTATCATAATATAAAGTATGTTCAAATATTGAATACAACCCTTTATATTATAATTAGTATATGTTAATCAATTTTATTGTAGTTTATGATGTTTTTGTGTAAAAATATTCGTAAAAAATTATGAAGATAAGTAATGCTAATTTGAAGAAAATAAAAAGATGAAAATAATAATAGTCCACCATTATATTATTAAAAGTTATAGAGATGGGTAATAATGCTAATTATTAAAGTTTATTTAGGTAACGATGAAAATTAATTAATAAAATAGGGATATTTTGGAGAATATCTTTTAATGATATTATTTAGACTTTTTAGAGGAAAAGAAAAAAAATTGGCTTAATAATTTAATGATTAAAAATTTTTATTAAGTTAAAAAATAAACGGACTTAATGATTTAACCGATTAAAATTAAGTAAATTAAGTCATTAAGTAAAAAAAAAAGTCCCTTATTTCATATATTTTTAAAATTAAATTACTCAAAATGTTCTTGTTATATATAAATGATTTCATCATATATTTTTCATCTATGGCTTGAAATCATTTAAATTTTATGTTATATTAGATAAAACTATGATTCTTTCACAATTTTTTATATATCACCCCCCCCCCCCCACCGGGCGTTCACTCACTAAAGGGAGATTAAGGCTCCGTTTGGTACAGCTTATTAAATAGAGCTTATAACAGTAGAGCTTATAGCAGTAGAGCTTATACCAATAGAGCTTTTGCACAAAAAGTCATTGGGTGTTTGATTGTCAATAAAAAAAGTACTTTTGAACCATTAAACTATGTGATATTTTTTATATTATTGATTTTTAGAAAAACTCTATAACCTCTACTCCCAAAAGCTCAAATTTTGGGCTTTTACTAGTAGAGGTAAATTAGCTTATTTAAGCTAAAAAAACTCTACTAAAAAAATAACCAAACACCATAAAAATTTTTAAAAAATGCTTATACGATTAAATAAGCACTTATGGCTCTTAAATAAGCCATACCAAACAGGCACTAATAATAAGGCTACTCTCCGGCGGCAAGGAAAGAAATATTCTTCACCAAGAAAGGTAATGAAGTAACTCCATTAGAGTTAGTCCGGGTAAAGGGAAGAATCCAATCAGCAGCTAGTTTTGGGATCAAGGCGTTTTCACTTTAACTAAGAGGTTTCGAAGAATCTTTGTCTTTCCGCTTCAAAGAGAGAGTGGGGATTGGAGCCCCCACAAAGCTTTGGGAAATTAATGCCTTTTCTCGGCCGCTCCATTCAAAAGGACCCTTTCTCAAAAGGCCCATCTACGGTGCACCAACGGGAAGGGGTAAAGTCAAGTTCATTATAGACGAGCAGTTTGTCACCATCTTGTTTAATGACCAAAAAAAAAAAAGGTGCATAAGAATTCTCTAAAAACAAGTCTGTTGTCGCAACCATGGACTTAGCTATGGTGCAACTGTGGTACCATATCACAGTTGCACGCCATCGGATCTAGCCATTTGTACTCACCATACTTAGATCAAATGGTTGAAAACAATTATGGGATGCTACCACAATTGCACCATAGTTGAACCCCGCACTCATTCCTTAATGTTTCCGTTGAAAGTTAATTAGATCCAACAGCTAGAGACATAACAACAAGAGTGATTTAATTGTAAATTTTTTGAAAATACAGTGATTAATTGAGTAATTAGCTTAACTATAAGGATCGAAAGAACATTTATCTAATTAAATTAATATTTGTTTACGTGAACTTGTAAGCGACAATGATAGCTGCGAAGGGACAAACAATTTGCATAAATTCTGGTGTGAAATTTCACACAATGTACGTTCTGATTTCTAAATATGTGTTTAACTGTTGCATGCCAGGTTTGTTTAAATTTTATGTTTCATTAAATAAAATTATTACTCTTTCCTTAAAAATTAGTTAAATTTAGGGTGGGTAATGGGATGGAATATGAAGGGATTTGTCAATCCCAGTTCAGTCCCATTTATGAAAATGGAATAAGAAAAATCTTATTTCCGTCCCTTTATTTTTTTGAAGACAAAAATTACTCTCGTCCTGTTAAATATCTCGTCCCATCTCATTATCCTAAATAGTCCCAAATGTAAATAAATAAATTTTGATTTTTTTCTTTTAAAAATCATCATAATTCAATATAGCAAAAATCTTGAATAAATATAAAGTAGAATAATCAAATAATAATTTCATTTTGACTACATGCATGTTCGAATATAATTTCAGACTCAAAACTTTTTATCTGTTTGTTTGCTTCAATTGCACATTAACATTAAGACTTACACTTTAAAAACTATAGATTTGGACAGTAATCAACTTCAGCCATGTTAAAAATCTAATAATTTAATAATATAATAATAAACCAAACCAATAACTAGGGTTGGCAACGGGATGAGGTGGGACGGGATTTGCCAATTTCAATCATGTCCCACATATGTAAATGGGACAAAAAAGATCTAATTCCCTCCCCTTTATTTTTTTTGGGATAAAAATATATTTCAATCTCGTCCCCTGCAAGATCCCATCCCAATAGAAGAATTGACATCCCTAGTTAGATTCAATAGCTATCACCAATGTAACGACAAGAGTGTATTGATTAAAAAATTTCTGAAAACAAATACACTAATTGAATAATTAATTAGCTTCAATTATAAGGGTTAGAAGAGTATTTATCCTATAAAATTAAGGGTGATGATATTTCCACTCTACAAAATTTTTATAACCCATCCCATTTTTTAAAAATTATTAAAACAAGTTCACATTATTTTTTAAAGTTCAAATCAAGAAGGAATTCAAAAATTAATCAATTAAATCCATATTCATTTGTTGAGACTATTTTTTTTATTATATTTGATCAATAAATTTTTTATGCAAAAAAATTTACTTTAATAATTTTTTATGCAATTTTTTCTATTTTAATGACGTGTAAGTGGTAATTTATTTGATATTCATTTATTTATTTAAGATTATGTTTGATCAATAAGGTTGCTTTAACATAAAGTGATATGACTATTTTACCCTCATGAGGTAAAAGTGCCAAAGTATCTAAAAATTTACTTTAACTTTAATTATTTTTTATACAATTTTTTTTGTATTTTAATAATGTATAAGTAGTAATTTGTTAATATGATTATTAATATTCCACTAAACTAACAAGATATAATTAGGACATGTGGAGTATGGAAAATTATTAAATTTTATATAAAATATGTTAGATTATAAAATATAAAACTAAATTCCCAAACAATATATATATATATATATATATATTCCGACTTTGAATGTAGAAGGTATAGAATTATGTTCACTGTTTTTTACTTTTTCAGTATGACATCTTTACCATAGTAAAGTCTTGTAACTCGGCACCACTCTCTAACTGATAAGCGTATCAAATCCTCACTCATTTGAAACCACAACTGATCTTTTTTGTTACTTTTTCTATTGGCCACTTGCCTAAGAAACATGTTATGCACAATTATAATATTGAATTGAAAGTTTCAGCACTTCATGAAATGCCCAAATATTTCATCCTTTAATAGTTTCAACTGTCGTTTTGTTAATTTTTCCCAAATAACTTTTACAACCGTATCTAATTTACACATAATTGTGATACGTCTGGAGAAGTGATCACCATAAGGTACCTTCATCATGCCCGGTTCATTCGTCGGTCTGGGTGGATTATAATTTTTTATTTTCAATTTCGCCATTTATCTAATATAAGTTACATAATTAAATTGTTACATTACATGTCAATAAATCCACAACATTAACAACAACACAAAAAAAATACACACATTTCACTACATTACAAGACAAAATATAATGCATGAGCGTATGTTTTTTTTAACTTTTAATTCATCCCTTTTTGAAAATTAAAAGATTTTCTTCTTATAAAGAAGCATGATTGAGTAATAGGTCAAGAGAATATTTGATAGATTTAACAGAGAAAACGAACTTGCAATAGATTGAACCGAAGAAATAATCCGATTTCAGCTTTGTATGACCCACGCGTGGCATTTTCTTATCAAAACTTGTCTCTGGCCTTGATAGGCTTAATGTGCATCACGTCTGCGCCATTACAATGGAATGTCATTGTCAAAGATGGGCCATAAACACGTTTTTTGTCGAAATCATTTAAATTATAAACACGTTTTTTTTGTCGAAATCATTTAAATTTTATGTTATATTAGATAAAATTATAATTGTTTCACAACTTATTATAGCACACTTCCGCGCCACCCCCCGCGGGTGGTTCACTCACTGAAGGGAGATTAATAATAAGGCTACTCTCTGGAGGCAAGGAAAGAAATATTGTTCACGGAGAAAGGTAGTAAAGTAACCTCCATTCTCGATTTCTATTGTGACAGGGGGAGTAGTTGAGTCAAAATCACACAATTAGTGTTAGTCCGGATAAAAGGAAGAACCCAATCCGCAGCTAGTCTTGGGATCAAGGCGTATTCACTTTAATCAAGAGGTTTCGAAGAATCTATGCCTTTCCGCTTCAAAGAAAGAGGTGGGGAGAACCATCAGTTGGAGCCCCCATAACGCTATGGGAAATTAATGCCTTTTCTGGGCCGTAACATTCGAAAGGGCCCTTTCTCATGAGGCCCATCTACGGTGCACCAAAGGGGAGGGGTAAAGTCAAATTCATTATCGACGACCAGTTAGTCACCATCTTGTTTAATGACACAAAAAATAGGGTGCATAAGAATTCTCTAAAGACACGTCTGTTGTCGCATCCATTCCTTAATTTTTCCGTCGAAAATTAATTAGATCCAACAGCTAGAGACATAACGACAAGAGTGATTTAATTATAAAAGTTTTGAAAATACAGTGACTAATTGAGTAATTAGCTTAACTATAAAGATTGAAAGAATATTTATCCAATTAAATTAATATTTGTTTGCGTGAACCTGTAAGCGACAATGATAGCGATGAAGGGACAAACAATTTGCACAAATTCTGGTGCGAAATTTCACACAATCTACGTTTTGATTTCTGAATATATGTTTAACTGTTGCATGTCAGGTTTGTTTAAATTTTACGTTTTATTAAATAAAATTTTTATTCTTTACTTAAGGATTAGTTAGATTTAGGGTTGGTAATGTGATGAAATATGACGAGATTTGTCAATCTCAGTCTAGTCTTATATATAAAAGTAGGATAAAAAAAATTCTCATTTCCTTCCTTTTATTTTTTTAAGATAAAAATTTATCCGAGTTCCGTCCCGTTAAATATCTTGTCCCATCTCATTATCCTAAATAAACTCAAATATAAATAAATAAATTTTGACTTTTTTTAAAGATCATCATAATTCAATATAGCAATTTTTTTGAATAAATATAAAATAGAATAATCAAATAATAGTTTCATTTTGACTACATGCATGTTCAAATATAATTTCATGCTAAATTTTTTTATCTATTTGTTTGCTTCCATTGCTCATTAATATTAAGACTTACGCTTTAAAAACTATAGATTTGGAGAGTAACCAACTTTAGCTATGTTAAATATCCAATAATTCAATAATATGATAATAAATCAAACCAATAACTAGGGTTGACAATGAAATGGAATGAGATGAGATGGGACGGGATTTGCCAATCCCAATCCTATCCCACATATGTAAATGGGACAAAAAAAATGTCATTCATGTTTCTTTATTTTTTTTGGACAAAAATATATTCTAATCTTGTCCCAAATGAGATGGGATCCTACAACAGAAGAATTGTCATCCCTAATTAGATTTAATAGCTATCATGAATGTAACGACAAGTGTGTATTGATTAAAAAGTTTCTGAAAACAAATGCACTGATTGAATAATTAATTAGCTTTAATTATAAGGATTAGAAGAGTATTTATCATTTTATCCTATTAAATTAAGGGTGGCGATATTTCCACTCTACAAAATTTTTATAAACCCATCCCATTTTCAAAAAATTATTAAAACAAGTTCACATTATTTTTTAAAGTTCAAATTAAGAAGAAATTAAAAAATTAATCAATTAAATCCATATTATTTTTTTGAGTATTTGATCAATAAAGTTGCTTTAATATAAATTAATATGACTACTTCTCCCTCATGTAAAAGTAATAAAATATCTAAAAAATTTACTTTAACTTTAATTATTTTTATGAAATTTCTATTTTAATGACGTGTGAGTGGTAATTTATTTGATATTCATTTATTTGTTTAAGACTATGTTTTTTTTAATTATGTTTGATCTATAAGGTTGCCTTAAAATAAAGTAATATGACTATTTTACTCTCGTACGGTAAAAGAGCAAAATATCTAAAAATTCACTTTAACTTTAATTATTTTTATACAATTCTTTTTGTATTTTAATAATGTATAAGTAGTAATTTGTTAGTATGATTATTAATATTCCACTAAAGTAACAAGATATAATTAGGACATGTGGATAATGGAAAATTATTAAATTTTATATAAAATATGTTTATATATATATAGATATATAGCAAGATCTGAGTTTGAAGGTAGAATGTAATACCCCAATTCTCCTGAGGGTATATAAGTCTTTTTAATTTTTTCGTGATCGTTTTACCCTAGTATAAAAAAAATAAGATGTCTTTCCCATTATAAGAGAGAGAAAGAGAGATCGGCTATGATTAAAAAAAAAAGATAGAGAGGGAAAAAAATCAAGTTGAGAGAAGATTGGAGGTAAGTTTTAATTCTTGGTTTTCATTAATCTGTTATGGAGAAGCATGATTAGATATTTGCAACAGAAATAGAAACCTAAAATTTTATAGAAAATATGCTGACAGTGTGTTATTTTGAAAATCATAATAATTTGTACAAATTGATTTTAATTCTTGATTTTGGACATGTTAAACTAGACCAGGGGCGGATCCAGAACTTAATATTACCCCAGGCTAAATTAAAATTTTTATTTTGAAGCGAATATAAAAAATTATATATAAAAATAAGTACATTAAATAAGGAAGAACACCAAAAATCTTATCTCTCTAAATATGGACTATAAACAAAAATAATTAAAAAAAGTAAAAAACAAAAGACAACTTGAATATGAAAACACTACTTTTCAATGATAGAATCTGACATTGCAGCCTATAATAATATATAATTATATAAGGATTAAAAAATCAATTAAGAATTTTAAATTAAAATAGATCAATACATGTAATTACAATCAATTAAAAATTGCAAGTAAAACTTTTATATTTAAAGTGAAGTACTAAATTACCAAACTTAATAAATTAAACATAAAATTTATTCATCCTTTCAAATTGTAAATGTATTATTAGTCAAAAGTTTCAATAATAAACTAAACTCAATTCAGTAAAAATGTATTTGGGTGTAGTTGTTTCTTTGTCAGCGCTCTATCTCTCTTTAAAGAACTAGATATTGATGATTATTCTATCAAAACCTCCTTAAAATACTCAAATTTTATTTTCTATCTTAGTTAATATAACTAATAAATAAAATCTGAAAATTCACATAAAAATTTTATAAAAATATTGATAATTGTTACTACATGTTGTTTCTATAAGTACTTTTACTACTAGTGACGATGTTCTATTACATTGACATTTTTTTTTCAATTAGAAGTTTTTTAAAATAAATTAAAGCAGTAATAAAATTTTTGCTCCCTAATGTTTTCAATCTATTCAATAAATATATGATTTAATCATTTTATAGAATAAGTCACTAATTTCAATTGAAAATAATATAAGTGAATAAGGGACGTATTTGTAAACAAAATAAAAACTCTATTGTTATATAAAATTGATGAAAACATAAGGGTAATTGGGTTAGGGACATATTTGAATATTAAATAAAAACTCTATTGTTATACTAAATTGATGAAAATATAAGGATAATTGAGTTAGGGACATATATGTAAATAAAATTAAAACTCTATTATTTTATAAATTGATGAAACATTAAGGGGTATAAACGATTTTGTCTGGACTAGACCGGGCTACAGCCCAGTCTAGCCCACATGTAGGTCCACCACTAAACTAGATATCTTCCAGAATGTTTTGAAAATTTTTCCAAGCTGATCAAATAAGATTTCAATTAATTACTATTTTTTTGAAATCAAGTATGAAAACTTGAAAATTTCTGATTTCAGTGAAGAACATTGATTACGAAATTATTTTTACCATAACTAGACTTATTAAAAAAATTATGAAATTTGGACTAGGGATTTTTATATATGTCTAGTGTGATTCTGGAAATTTTCATGATTTTATACTGAAACAATAAATTGTTTTGTATTTTTAAAGTAAGCATGTCCAGAACAGAAAACTGTTTAACAGAATTGATGATGTTTGAAACGTAAGTTATTTTCAATAGTTTAGTTTTTGAAGGAATTAAGCTATGACATTTTTACTAATGAATTTTCAAGTCAGCATATGCTTTATAAAATTTGAGATTTTTCCAATAAGGTAATAACTTATTAAAAATCAAAGAAGATGGACTATTTGGTTTTGAGGAACGAATATTGAGGGCATTTAAGGTTTAGTTTAGGAGCTATTTAAAATGGGATACTTGAGAATATTGGAGTTTATGATCATAACTCAATTATATCTTATAAGAATTTTATTGATGATTTTTAGGTTGATGATGTCAATACGCTTTTGTTAAGTGTGGATGGTAAGAGGTAAGTAAACTAGACTTTTAAATGAATCACAATAAACAATATATATGTTTGACTTGTGTGAAAAAGACTATTTTTGATATGTACGGATATTGATTTATATGTCTCTGTCCATATGCTTATGTGATGTATTATTATGTGTTGAGTGTGATTATGTACGTCGGCATATGTACGTGTGAAATTTCATTAGCATAAGCGCGAAAATGCATTAAGTTTTCTATGAATGAGAAGTGGATTTTAACAAGTGGAATTTATGATTTATGAGATTTTGCATGAGGGACCATCTCTCGAGGGTCGATGTGCTGCGAAGTACCACACATAGTACAAAGTGCCACACATACTATAAAGTGCCACATTGCAGGATATATTTTGTTGAAAGAAAATGTGAAAGTTTGAAAGCAACAAAAAAAAAAAAGGTTTTGATGAAATTGTTTCACTATATTTTGAAAAGATAATGGCATATCATCCATTTGCATTATATATAAGTGTGAATGTATTTTGGTATAAGAAAAACTAGTTTGTTTATTAAGTTTTATACTCATTATAGTTTATTGTGATTCAGTTTCCAAAAGTCAGGATTAATTCATGATGAGTGAGAAGGACTTGAATTAACGATGGTAGATGGTTTGGCCAAATTCTTAAATTATTCCGCTGTCTAATATACTTGATGCTTGAATTGTTATTGGTTGTAAAGAGTTATTTAAATTCATACGTGAGTTGTGATCAGGTTTGCCCTCGGAGTTTGGATTGGGGTGTTACATAAAAGGTATAGAATAATGTGCACCGTTTTTTGCTTTTTTAGTACGACATCTTTACCATAACAAAGTCTTGTAACTGGGCACCACTCTCTAACTGATAAGCATATCAAATTCTCACTAATTTGAAACCATAACTGATCTTTCTTGTTGCTTTCTCTATGGGCCACTTGCCATAACTGATTTTTTTCGTTTCTTTCTCCATGGGCTACTTGCCTAAGCAACACCTTACGTACAATTATGCCACTGAATGGAAAGTTTTGGCACTCCATGAAATGCCCAAATATTTCATCTTGAACAGTTTCAGCTGTCGTTTTGTTAATTTTTCTTGGATGACTTTTACAACTATATCTAATTTACACATACTTGTTATACGCCCAGGGAAGAAAGTGATCGCCATAAGGTACCTTCGTCATGCTAATTAATTCGTCGGTTCATATGGATTATACTTTGATATTTTTGGTTTCGCCATTTATTTGATACAAGTTACATAATTAAATTGTTATAATACACAATTACATGTCAATAAATCCGCAACATTAACAACAACACAAAAAGGATTGTCATTTAGTGCGATTGGGTGCCTATTGCCCAAAACATGGTGCGACAGGGTGCCTGTCACACCCTTTTGCACGCACGCAATAGGCACCAGTGCAGGGGCGCTGTGTGCAACGTGTGCGTGTGCTACATGCGATAGCCGCGTGTTCCGTTCTTTCATCGATCACCAAATTTACTCTCCATCACACTTAGTATACGAAAAACAATGTACGCAACTCAACAAACCCCTTGTCACACCTTTTTTTTTTAAACTAACCCCTTGTCACACCTTGATTATACAAAAACTAAACATAAACTATTTAAGAGGAATTTCATCAAACACCTAATGTGCAATAGTTATAACTCATCATTTTAGGTAAATTTTGTTTCATTATATCACTCTAACAACCTATAATCATCTAGAATCCCAATCAAATTCAAATCATTAAAAAAAGCTGAGGTTTGCTAACCTAGGGTTTTGGCTCTTTCAATTTCTTGGATTTGTTTCTAATTCAGATAGATTATGGTGGATTCAGTTGGATTTTAGTTTACCATCCCCATTGCTGTT
Organism: Citrus x clementina; assembly: GCF_000493195.1. Taxonomy (NCBI): domain Eukaryota; kingdom Viridiplantae; phylum Streptophyta; class Magnoliopsida; order Sapindales; family Rutaceae; genus Citrus; species Citrus x clementina. The sequence goes on from NW_006262274.1 coordinate 9,613,454, forward strand.
GTTGTCACCGTTTGTCGGTCGTTATTTGCCGTTCAAGAGCAAAAGTTTAGAGTGTTGATAGAGAGAGTTTGGAGTGTGGAAATGTGGAGGTAATTTAGTGCAACATTTTTTTTTGACTATTTATGATATGAAAAAATTTGGGGGGCTAAATTTAAAAAATAGAAAAGCTTTAAAGCTATTTTTGTAAATTTACCTTCTATGATTGCTTGGGATGATTTGACTTTAGAAAAAAAAAAGATGCTTTTTGAGCTCCTTTATTTTTTTCAAATAAAAGAAAATATTACCATAAAATTACAAATGAAAGATTTAAAAAAAAATCGAGTAATATCAATACAGAATTAACAAAATATTGAAATGATCTCAATGATATTAATTTTAAAATCCTTGTCACCAGCTTTATTTTCTCATGACAAAAACCTCAACCCATTATTTTACAAACAATCCAATAATGTTCACATTAATTATCTACTCAATTGAAAACCCCTTCGCTGCTATCAGAGAAAATTTTGTACTTCACTTTCCCTTCAAATTTCTTTTTTCCATATCTATACATGTAAAAATTTATAACCATTGCTCAAATTCACTATAAAAGAATAAACCAACCTTTTGTTTAGTAGTCTAAAAATGCAACAATCTGAACAAATGAAGCTTCAAATGAATTAAATCACACATCATCTGTTGAAGAAACAGAGATGTGGCAACAATGCATTCTGGAGATGATTAATCTTCCCATAAAATTCTGCTAAGAATTGGGAACAAATGTGCCAACATAACCAACTCCGGCGACGAAGAAGGCAATGGATTGAAGAAACAGGTATATGAAATAATGATTCTTTCCGAAAGCAACATCATAGCAGCCACAAAGGAAGAGGTAAGCCCCAACACCAAGCTCTAGCACATGCACCCTGTTCACTATCAAATAATGTGAGCGGGATTTGAACCCTGAACCTCTCTCGTACAATTAAACGGCTGCTTTGAACTAAAACATACCTTTCTCCAATCCTAATACGAGGTTTCTTGAGAGTTTTTCCGCCTAGTTTTGACTTGACATCTCCCAATTTCTCCGTGACAACCCATTCATTAACTCTTCCGGCCTCCAGCAAGCCGATGAATGTGGCCTTGGTTCGATGCAACGACATGACGTTTTCAAATAGGATCCAGAAAACCAATAGGTGGAGTGATCTGCAAGAAAAGTATTGTTAGAAACTCATAAAATAATTAAACCACAAATGTGACAATATGAGCAACAAGAAGTGAAATAGACCTTGGAGTGCCAACTGCATTAAGGAGAGTGATGATGGAAGGAATATAGACAGCTCCCCATTTGGGAACTTCAACTTCAGGAAACAAAACAGTTGCCGGCAAAAGGACGCAGTAGAATACAAATGTGACAATATGTGCAACAACTTTCCGGACGAAAAAGAAACTGTAAATCACATACAACTTCTTCCACAGAGTGACTTTCTGCAAGAAGAAAGAAACAACAAGATCAGACAAAATGGTTACAAGGGAAAATACGGAAACTAACCAGAGCTTAAGCATATTAAGCATTAATCATACCTTTGTTCTCATGATTTCTCCTACCATTTTCTTGAAGAGATTGGCAGGGCCACAAGACCATCTGTGCTGTTGATATCTATAGGCCTTGAACGTACTTGGCAATTCATTTTTCACCTATCAATTATACAAACATTTCAAAAGGAATTTAGATTCCACACTGATTAGAGCATTGTGCTAATCTTTTTATAAAGTGGTGATTGGTAATTATTAAAATATATATATATATATATATATATATATATATATATATATATATATAATTAAATATTAACGGTAAACTACATAAATGTACACATATCATGTCATAAGATCTTTCAAATAATCTTTTAAATAATCAATAGAAACAATATACCTTGAGGTCACCAACATAAACAAATTTCCAGCCTTTGAGACTGGCTCTAACTGCTAAATCCATGTCCTCCACAGTGGTTCTGTCCTTCCACCCTCCAGCCTCATTGAGTGCTGAAATTCTCCATACACCAGCTGTCCCTGTAACGCATTTAATCCAGCTTTTAAGTTACAAAAATTATTTACATAAATAAAATATTGCATTATTTGTAAAATAGTCACAGGGTTGTGGTTTCACCATTGAAACCAAAGAAGGCATAGGTTGAAGAGCCAACTTCTTGTTCCACAGTGAAATGGTAATCTAGTGACATCTCTTGCATCCTTGTCATTAAGCATTCATCTGCATTAACTGCAGTGCCATCCAAAAAATACCCATCATCACTAACCAAATGCTGACCCAATAATTTGTCTATTGTTTCAAATTGATCTTAAATGTTTCAAAACTCCAATTTTGTCATAAATTAAGTCCAATGAAACTAGAAACGGAAATAAATATATTACAAAGTTACGAGACCTTAACTTTGATATTAGGTCACGTGTAACATCTATGGTACATTAACCGTTTTATCAACATATATTTAATTAATTAGTTCTCCATAAAATAACTCAAGAAATCAAAACGAAAAGGCCGACCAAAGATCCAATTATTTGAAAACGACTGATTAGTTTTCCTAAACGTGTGACACTCAATTTATTCTTGGTTAATGCATCACATCACATAGAGTTTAATATCTTAATTATCTGACTGTTGTTTCCCCTTAAAAGAAAATCATATTTAATAAGGATCGGTGGTTTGAACCAATGAAATCTTTCGTTCTAAAGACAAATCACAAAAAGTACCACTTTATTTTACCGGTAGCCTATTCACCATGACTTTGAACCAATAAAAAAATTGAACTGCCAGCTATGGTAGCTTCAATGTCATGCCCCCAAATCTAAACAAAAAGTGAAACACTTGGCCAAAACTTTTCCTGATTTTTTTAATGATTAAAAAAGCTGGCACCGGCTTCTGCTTCTTCTACTATGATTCTTTGATCCATGTTATAAAGACCTCAAATTGCTCTAATCACATGGTTAAACATACTAGATTAAGAGAAAATCTCAGTTTACTTGTGGGGATTGATAACTAGTAACAAATACGTGGCGTGATGTGTGACTCGTATTATTTGTTCAAATAAATATCAAGAACAAAAATACAAGTACAACCACCACCTCTACAATATTCTTCAATCAATGATATCATTCAGTTTTAATATAAAAATAAAAAATAAATCAAATTGTAAAAGAAAAAGAAAAAAGAAAAAGCAAAGCAAATTTGGACACATGCTTCTTATAAAATGATCACCGACAGGCCGACATTCAAGTTTAGCATGGTGGTTAAGTAACTAACTAAAGACCCCAAAACCAAAAAATCAATTAAGGTTAATTAATTAGTGAATAAGATTAAAATTAATTAATTTACCAAATTTCCAGCGAGCTTGGACAAGAGCAATATCTGGGTTGTGTACGAGAAATGGAATGGTGCGCCAAAGAAAGTCAGGTTCAGGCTGAAAGTCAGCATCAAAAATTGCAACGTAGTCGCATTGCTTAACATAGCTATGCTTCATGCCTTCTTTTAGAGCCCCAGCTTTGTATCCATTTCTATTATCTCTTATCTCATACTTTATGTTTATGCCTTTGCTTGCCCATCTTTGGCACTCTAGCTCCACCAAATCCTGCACTTAATTTAATTTAATTAGTCCAAAAAATGACACACACACACACACACGGATTGTTAATTGTCCATGCATGTGAATTGGCAAATTATAAAGTTAACCTTAATTGTTGGGTCTGTTGAGTCATCAAGAACTTGAATTGTAATCCGATCAGACGGCCATGAGAGCCCACATGCAGCTCCAATAGATAGCTGATAAACCTGAAGATAATGATCACAATGGAACAGTAAACATATCATTATATCGATACAAAACAAGATTAGATGCCATGAATTGAAAGAAAAGAAAAACATTTTTTTACCTCTTTTTCATTGTACATTGGAATTTGTACCAAGACCATAGGATAAGCTGAGTTACCAAGTTCAACATCATCCTTAATAGCCTCCCATTTGTATCTTTTTTCGGGTTTTCGGCCAAATAATTTCAGCAAGACAATGACAATCCCCATGTAAACTCTTTCAACGAAGAGCATTATTGACAAGGCCAAGCACAAGTACACTAACAGTTTCAACAATGGCACGATCAATGGCGCCTTCGTTTGCTGCCACATCAATCCCATTTGGCCCGAAATCCTGTCAGGAAAAATGATGGTGGCCGCTGAAGCTGCGTCCATTGTAGTTGTGGCTTGTGAGTGCCGAGGTTTAAAGAATTGTTTTGGTCTTTATAAAGAAAGAAAAAAATCTTTTTGATGTGCGTTTGCGAAAAGAACACACAAAATGAAAGAGAGTTTCAATTGCTGTGATTTTTGCTTGTGAGTTACGTTTAGGCAATGTGTGTGATACAAGAGCTGGAATTTTTGCAGTGAATTGATCACTAGACAGTGAGACACCACACTTTATATCATCACTAAGCAAAGAAGTTGAATCCAAGAAAAATAAACAAGTGTGCGTCAGTTTGTGCACTCAAATCATTACACAGAGAGACACACCCAACTGGGTTTTTAATTTTTAATTTCTTGGGGATTCTCAGAAGAAAAGAGAGAGGCCAAGCCAAGGTTTGGAGCTATGCAATTAATTAAGCTTGGAGGACACAAATATATAAGTGAAAGAAGCAAAATTTTTATAATTGGTCAAATTGAAAAGGACTTACGATCGGCAAGTAACAGTCAGAATCAAGCAGCTAGCTAGCATTGGATTTAAAAGAAAAACAATAAAAATTAAAAATTAAAACAAGTTTAGCTGTCACTTTCAGTTTTCTTTAAATGGTCTAAAAGCCGACAATAAAATTAATGGGTTTTGTAAGTATGAATAAATTTTTTTCATATATTATGCTTTTTGAAGGGTGCTTTCTTTATGAAAAGATTTATCAAGAATTAATTTATTATCAATTCACATGTCAATTACTTTAACCTGAAAGTCGGTCAGTTATTAGCTTACACATACACACACTGATGCATGTGAAGTGGAAAAATAATTACTGCAGTGGTACGGATCTTAATTATGGTTATAAGCTTAATTAATAATGTTAAAGTAGACTTTGCTAACTTTGCTAATTATGTTTCTAGCGGACTTGACCTCAACATACTTCTCTGGGAAATTGAGTATTTTTCCAGCTAAAGGAGCTTTTTAATTTGGACTGTTATCGGAAATATTTATATTTTTTTATATAATGATTCTTTTTTCCGTAAAATTATTAACAGTCCTCAAGGTGTGATTGATTTCTCTCTCTCTCTCTCTCTCTCTTTTTCTTTTAAATACATATGCTTTGCATTGTGTGATTAATGGTTATTAATGGATGAATAGCAAAGCTATTGGATTCTCCTAATTGCAATTGATATGATTACAACTAATTTTGTACAATTTGATGGGCTACTGATATGACATTGCCAGTGTGTCCAGCAGAAAAATCACTAGACAAATAGACAATAATTTAGCAATTATGCATGATTTAAAAGGAACATAAGTTGATAATCACGTCAAGCAATTTTTTTCATGACCAAAGTGTGAGAGAAATGACAAATCTTATATCACAAGAAAGTATACATGGCGACTTTCATAACCTTAATTTAATTAAACCTAAATTTTATGTATATATGATGGTATTTTAACTTAGGAAGATTGCAAATTTCTTCCTACTATAATCAATATATACCACTTATTCTCCCTATTGTTTTTATAATAGTCAATAACCCTCATGAGAGCATAAGTTTATAATATTATCCATATTTTGAAACACACTTTTATTTATATTTATTATAAATTAAATAAATCATATGAATAGAAACTAAATAAAAAATTAAGTATTAAAAATAAGAAATATATGTTTTGATGTAAAAAATTAATAATAATAATTTTTTACTTTTTACTATGTAAACATTTTCTTATAATAAATATTTTAAAATATTTTAAAATTAAATGTAAAGAGTACAAGAAAAATATTTTATTATTTATTTTTTAATAATTTTTTATTTATCATTCAAGTTTTCTTATAATAATTTTTTATCCTTTTATAATAATTTTCTTATAATTTTATTATAAGAAAATGCTTATAACATAAAAAAAAGTACAAGAAAAATATTTTATTATTAATTTTTTCACATCAAAACATCCATTTCTTATTTTTAATACTTAATTTTTTATTTTAATTTACATTCATATGATTTGTTTAATCTATAATAAATATGAATAAAAGTGTATTTGCAAATATGAGTAATATTGTAAACTTATGTTATTAAGGGGGTTATTGGCTATTATAAAAATAGTAGGGAGACAAATTGTATATATTGATTATAGTAGGGGAAAAATTGGCAATCTCCCTTTTTAACTTATAGAAGATATATGTCAACTCCCAAACTATTTACAAAATTAGGACCACTAAATGGTTTAGAGTTAATCACCTCAGTTCTCGTTCATTTATGGTTTCGAGTCTTCTTGAGTGTATATTGTAGGGATTGATATTCTTTTAAATTTTGAGCTAATCTATTTTAAATTCAGACATATCAAAACTATGTTATAATAAATTTGATCTATATATGAGGTTTTGGTAAATTTTTTTATCATAAATTTTAGTATATTGTATTGTATAATTCTAAAATTATTTTACTAAGAAATTAGTTTTATAAATTTTCAAATTGCATAAATGTGTCAATCTAGTAATCTATTTATAAAAGCTACATTTCAAGTGCTTTACAGTACATTGAATGATTAGTTCTCTGAACAAGTGATTCTCATAATAATGTTTGCTTGATACGGGGTGTCATTGTGTCAATAATTAATGGACATACTAGAAATGGACAAGACACCTTTGTAATACAAAATGCTGCTACTAATTTTCGTCAAAAATTACTTTCAAGAAAATAAAACGCTTAAATGTCAATTTCATTATTACTCTTCGTAGAATAAATGCATAATGATTTGATTCTCTTTTAGCTCAAATTACAACAATAATAAAGCTTAGCTAGCCTACAGCACCACCAAAGACAGAATAGAAGTTGTGTTTCCTTTTCTTTCTTAGGAAAATGAAATCTTCATAAAAAAATGAGTTGTTAGAGAAACTGTTAAATCTGAGACCAGCCCTTGTGAAATATTAATTAATCCAATTTTAGGGTCATGTAAATAAAAAACGAATCAAGATAGAAGCTTAGAATACGGAGTATGATCGAAACAGAAGCCTACGAATCAATAAGAATTGAAGCATAAATTAATTGACGCAAGCGAGCAGATGAGGATTTGGCATATTGTATTAATAATTAATTGACCCAAAATTTATGGTAAAACGTTCTGATTCAACAATAGTATTTGAGACAGTTTTATCACTAAATAAAAATTTTCGAAATAAAACTTAAAAACATTATACAAAAACAAAAGAAAGGAAAGTGCCTGTGAGTTTAGTTGGTGACTTTGATTGAAAGATAATGTATTGTAAGCCGAAGAAAAATGAGAAAATGGTAGTTGGATAAGCAATTTCCCTCGTATGACTTGTAAAAGCGTCTTATTGATTAAGTCATTCATGCAAGAGAATGAATAATTAATTTCACTAAAAGAGGAAAAAAAAAGTATATTTTTCAGCTCATTTTTTGCATGTGTCGGTGTGTAATTGGAATATGTCAAACACTTTGCAATAGCCTCTAACAGAATATACTTTTAAATGCTTTGCTTTTCAGAATTTGTTAATCTGCCTGTTTCCTTTTGAGTAAAATATTATAAAATTTGTAGTCAAGAATGAAACCATTTCAAGAAATTGAGTACTTTACTTCTGAATTCTGATCGTCATGCAAGAAGTGTTTCGATATATTATATGCTAAAATCTTGGTCAATTTTATATTTATATAATTTTAGGCTTTCAAATGATGACGTGGCACTTTGATTAGGTAGAATTAGCCAGATCACCTATCAAGATTGACACAGCCCAACCATTCAAACATCATAACAAAATAGAAAATTGAGTTAAGAATATAAAGAATACCTTACTTTCCAATGGTAGCTACAGGAATTGAACCCTACATAATGAAATATAATCAAATTAACATTAATTTGACCAAAAAAAATAGCCCACAAGAAACATATGTTGTGTCGCAGACAGAAACATGGCCAATCAAAAATTAATTAAAAAAAAGAAAGAAAGAAAAAAAAACCCCACATTTTGAATATGTCTCTTCTAGGTTAATTAGAATCAAATTATATATGGAGTCCATAACTTGAATAAAGATCATTTTCTTTTTTTAGAATTACATGAGATTATTGTTCAGATTACAACTCATATTTTATAAGATTACTATTCTATTTACATTTTACAGGAGAAAATATTGTCTTCACTCAAATTAAGAAAGGAAATTATATCCCTACAATGTATTGTGGGGGCTCGAACTCATGTTGAGTGGCAAATAAAAATAATTAATTTAGAGAATAATTAACCAAATTATTGATAAAGTCATGAAAGACAGGAAAATTATATTAAAGTGATGCAAAAGGTTGTTTTGATGGCCATTGAAAATTTGAAATGGGCATCGGATGCTTAGTTTGATAATCCTACCAATGAAAATTTTAAAGACTGTTTTTATATTATAATAATAGAAGTTGCATGCATAATCATGAATTTGTAACTGCATATAGACCAATATAACAATTGGAAAAAGCAAAAGAATCATTTGAAAAGCAGCTATAGCCAGAGAACTTGCATGGAAGATTATATCATGAAAAATCAAATTGTTTACGAAACAAATCAAGTGGAAATAAAAGCAATAAAGTTCCTCATTATTAATTAGTGGCGCCCGGTTTGTTACATTGGGCAACTAATAATCCATAAGGCTATTGACTAGCGTTTTGTTTAGTATTAAAGTGTACTAGTTTAAACTTCAAAAGCCCCAATCCACAATTGTCGCCCAAAAAAAAAAAAAAAATTACATTATCTCAATTAATCAGTTGTAAGAAATATTCAGAAGTGTTACCAAAAGCAAATTGTAAATGTTTATTAAACACTTTCACAACTTAACTTTACCAGCACAACTGCCAAACAATTAAACTAAAACGGAGTAAAAAACTAAGCACATTTTTTAGTGTCCCTTAACTAGTAGGGTCATTGCAATACCAACTTAGATCGTCATCATCATTATTGATATTATTAGAAAGAGAAATGTTTGGTCAACCTTGAGGGGTAAGTTTAGAAAGCTAGAGTGTTAGATGGGATAGAGAGTTGTGGTGTCCAATTCCTAATCAACAAACAAGAAGTACGAGAAGTAAAGGAATCATCATGCGAATTGGACCAAGAATATATATATATATATCAATCAAATCTCAACTTTCATTTCTTTCAATTTGTTTTATATATTGAATGTCATTTCATATTAGCCATTATGGTTGATGGCATTTCATTTTTGTATATAATTTGGTGTGCGTGTGTGTATAGAATACAATACCAGCAACCGACTATTATCCTCAGTAACCAACCATAATTGTCCCACAGCATTCAGCAAGATATTAGGTTACATCCGCAAGTCTTGCTCTACAAAATCTTAAGAGTACACCAAACATAATCGTAATTTTTTCTTTTTTTGGTTGAGTTCGAAGCCTATTGCATTGACCCAATTTTTTAGTTTTTAAACCATATTTTTTTGCATTGTTTTAACCTTGTTAGATTGGTTTAGCCTCTTGCAATAAAGCAAGAAATTATAAATTTTGCATTCTCGTTACAACGATGCTAGAGAGAGTTGTAAAAATTTTGTTTGAGATGGATCCGAGATTCCTTTTTAAATTTTGAAGAAAGATGCACCCCAGCATTTTATTCTGCTCAAGTTAGTACTAAAACTTGAAATTTTTAAACATTAATCACATTTTATCGTCTCTTTGATATGATGGTTTTTAATGAATTAAAAGAAGAAAAGTTAAACATGATGACTTTTGAGGTCAACACGTGTGTGTGTGTGTGAGAGAGAGTATATATAAACATATGCATGTGTGTGTGTGTATATTCAAATTACAATGCGTGATAATTGGTAAGAAATGGAATATATCCTTTATTTATCATGAATGACTCTTGGTAATATATACACACCCATATATTCTTGGTATTGAACTTACCTATTTATTGAAAGTTTGAAACTGTCAAGTGATCATTATTTAATTTCAATTTCAACATCTATTTTATAAAAATTAAGGATGAAAATGTTTGCCATTGGCTTATATAGCTCAAAGGTATTTACGACTCTGAGTTTGGCTAGTTTCAACCTCTATCTCTCAAATTAGAGGGTAGATTTTTACCCGCCTCTCTCTCTCTCTCTCTCTCTCTCTCTCTCTCTATATATATATATATATAATCTGAAATTCTAAATAATAGATTTCGTATTGTAATGTATCTAGATTGTAACAATTTCAGGGAAAAAGAAAAAAGAAATATAAATGATTGAATTTTCTTGTCCTTTCTTACTCTTAAGACGCTTTGTACGATGAATATTATTAATGCAATCATGATACTTAAAAGCTAAATTTGTTGATAAAGCCGAGTAGCTTCATAAAAAAGAAGCATTTACATGAGAATTACCTTCCTACAAGAAAGAAATCAATTATAGCCACCACTTTCTGGTCCATCTTATTAGTTGACGACTTCATGTGAGGTACATTCCGGTTTTGAATATGAATTTCTTTAAATTCAAGACTCTAATCCTTTGCTCACCGGAATTTCGTGGTGATGCTACTCATTCAAATCTCAGCAAAACATGTTTTCTGGCAAAGAGAATCAGGGAGCTAGAAGTAAAACACAAACAATAAAAAAAAAAGGAAACTTACAATCAACAAAAGCATATCAAAACTTCATCATTCCAACATGGGTGATGTATGATACAAGTCTCTTAGAGCATCAGGCACAACCTGCCCACATTGTTCAAGGATTTCAATCATTTGTCCTGCGTGTGCAGCATCATCTTTTGTGAAGAAGCTATGCAATATGCCACTGACAGTGTGACGGGCCATGCTTGTCAGGATTTCAACATAATTCTTCATTGATATAATGAAATCCGGGACTATTACAACTTCGTACTCCTCTAACTCAGCCGTACTTATGTGATCCTTATCAATCATTGAGACTGCAGGTCTCTTTCTGCCATCAGCTTCCACACTGACAAGAAATACAAAATTTAAAACGAAGATCAGTTGCGTCATATGTGCCATCATTTACAATAACCCCCCCTTTTTCCACTTTGCAATCATTTACTAAACAACTCAAGCAGAAAATCAACCGCATATAATCTTATTTTTCTTATTTCTTTCAAACCAACCAAACCAAACTTCAGTTGGACCAATTATATATACTGTTAGTCATAAAGCAAAGGCATCTTTGGCGGAATAGCAAAGGGCAAACATAACAAGCAGAAACCTAGCAGCTGTACTACTACCTATTTCAATCAACATACTGTAAAATAGTATGATTAAAACCAGTAGTTTATATCCGACAGGGTGGAGATTCACCTGTTCTTAATGTGTGAAACAATACAATTTGAGCCAGTTGAGATGGAATAACCCTTGCATTTAAGAGTGGAAACGAGGTTTTGAAACTTGCTGTCTTTACCAACAATATATAGGACCTTTAGAGGCTCAGAATGGAAATGATCACCATAAGCATGATCCAAAACTTGGATGCCCTGAAAATAATCATTAAGAACAGGTATTAAGGAAAATGAAAGTCGAAGGAAATTACACCAGCCAATTACATAGCAAATTGATCAAATAAAATAAACTAGGGAAGGAAAAACTATAACAACGATTCTCGCTCCTAAAGAAGAAGGACGTAATTTACTCACTTTTGTTCAAGACGAAAAGGAGTTCAAGAATGATGTCCCAAAAAATTTAGACTTGAGGATGAGTCTTTCTCAACCAACGGAGATTGACACAGGAGTGTTTTCAAATTGAGTCCAAGAGACATGCACAATCCAAGATTATAACTCCAATTGTTTGAATTAACTGTATTTTTTCTAGAGATTTTGTCAACAAAGGTCATTGGTGTCACAAATTTTGCACAAAGCCGAAAGTTTTGAATTTAAGGGCATTAATGCATTAAAGTTTAACACCCAATGATATCTTACAAGAGATACATGGCTTCTCAACCCACCAATCTAACAAATGCACCCAAGAGATGCAGAATTGAATAAAAGAACTCGAAACAAGAGCATTTTTCTAAGTTATAATCTTAAAATCACACACACTATTTGATAAAATTACAACCTATTACCTCTATATTGATAACTTAGAACATTGCTTCTAAAATAGGATAAGAATTCTCTTATTTAGAACTCCAATCAAACTTGGACTGAAGGTCTTAGCTGTAAATAGGTGGAAGAAAACAAAGCAAAAGACAATTTGATTTTAAAGTCGGTTTCAACAGTACATTTGAGCAGTCAACATTCATTTAATTATATCTTGATGCGGAAAACTCCAAATCAAATGCGTAAAATTCACTAAACTCTTGACTAAACTTCAAATCAAATACCGTAAAACTCATTGAACTCATGATTCAAGTTACAACTAAGACCTTCAATTCAATTTAGATATGAGTTCTAAAATGATATAGATCTAATCCTAAGCTTGAAGGGATGTTCCAAGTTATTTATATAAAGGTAATGATTATAACTTTAGGAAATAATTTATGTGATTTTGAGATGTAAATTAAAAGAGTGCTCTTGTTAGAGTTTTTTCGTTTTTGTTCTTGTATTATGGTTAACTTCAATAAATATAGTTTATCTTTAGCCCAGTGTCATATTTGGTATCAAAGCTTTAGGTTTCACAATCTATGATTAATCAACAACGCCTTATTTCATTTACTATTGGCAACAACTATAAGGATAAAGTTTGGTGTGATTTTCTGTCAATGGATGCTTATCATTTACTTCTTGGCCATCCTCGCAATACAATCGAAGGGTGACTCACAATAACTACAAAAACACTTACTCTTTAATTAAGCATGGTGTGCAAAGAAGAATGACATAATCTGCTCACTTTTGTTCAAACTGAAAAAAATTTGAAGAAGATGCCTCAGAAAATTTAGACTCGAGGACGAATTTTTCTTGACCAAAGGAGATTGACACAACAATGTTTTCGGATTTAGTCCAAAAGACAAGCACAACCCAAGAATAAGCAGATCAAAAGAATGATAAGATCAACTTTCAGTAGTGAAGGGTGCGGATGAACGAGAAGAGGCTATAGGAATAACACTTTGACTGCAAGAGATCCCATGAAAACGATTTTGATTGGAGAGTTGGGAATCAACAGATAAGAGGAAAGCAAAGGATAGTCTTTGCTATGCCAATGTCAGTAAGCTACTTTTTCTGCTGTTGCCAACTATGACTCCACTTTTTCAAATTAACTATATTTTTCTAGAGGTAACTAAATTATGTATCATATACTGTTAGAAAGATAAATGCCTAGTCTTTGAAGAATTTTGTGGAACCAAATTCTGACTTCTTTTCTTAAAGATATTCAAGATTTTGTTAACAAAGATTACAGTTGTCAGGAATTCTGCATAGGGTCAAATGTTTTAAATAAACTGGCATCAACTTGCCTGAATCAATACATAAGTTGCATATCACTAAGAGTCGAGTTCAATGAATTTTATGGTGTTTGATTTAGAGTTCTATACATCAAAATATGATTAAATAAGTGCTAACTGTCAGATTTGCTGTTGAAATCAACTTCGAAGTCAAATCATATTTTGTTTTGTTCTCTTCCATCTATTTACAACTAAGACCTTCAATTCAAATTTGATTTGGGTCCTACAATAATAAAAATATTATCCAACCTACACAAGATGTTCCAAATTATTAATATAAAGGTAATAGGTTGTAACTTTAAGAAATAATGTGTGATTTTAAGAGTATAACTTAGAAAGTGCTCTTGTAGTTCTTTCTTTTAACTCTATCTCTTGGGTGGGTTTCTTAAGAGTGGTGAGTTAGAAAGCTCCATATCTCTTGTAGGATATCATTGGGTATTAACTTTAATGCATTGATGCTACTGTATTAAGAATTTACTACCTTGGGCAAAATTTTTGACAGCTAAACCTTTTCCGAGAACAGTATAGCGAGGGATAAGATAGATGAATAGGTTTAAGCCCTTATCCGCTAGGAGGGATGAATTTTCAATTTCTAAGGCTTCGTTTTTCTCCGGCAAGGTGCTAGGGAAGCATTTATTCCCAAGCGATAGTGACCTTTGTTGACAAAATCTCTAAAAAAATACGTTAATTCAAACAAGTAGAGTTATAATCTTAGGTTGTGCTTGTCTCTTCAAACACTCCTATGTGAATCTCCCCTGGTTGAGAAAGACTTGTCCTCGATTCTAAATTTTTCAAGGCATCTTTCTTCAACTCCTCTTCACCTTGAACAAAAATAAGTAAATTATGTCATTCTTCTTTGAGAGCAATTTTCAACTTTAAAGGAATTAATATAACTTTTCACACCATCTTTGATGAAAGAGTAGGTGTTTTTGCGGCTATTATGAGTCACTTCTCGATTGTATTGCGAAGGACGACTAAAAAATAAAAGACAAGCATCCATTGGTACAACATCACACCAAACATCATCTTTATAATTGTTTCCAATAATAAATGAGATAAGGCATCATTGATTAATCATAGATTACAAAATCTAAAGCTCTGATATTAAATTTGACATCGGAATAAAGATAAACTTCATTTATTAAAGTTAACCACAATATAAGAACAAAAGCGAAAGAAACTAACGAGCACTTTATTAATTTACATCTCAAAATCACATATATTATTTCCTAAAGTTACAACCATTACCTTTATATAGATAACTTGGAACATCCCTTCAAGCGTAGATCTACATCATTTTAGAACTCAAATCTAACTTGAATTAAAGGTCTTAGTTGTAACTTGAATTAAGAATTCAATGAATTTTACGGTGTTCGACTTGAAGTTTAGTTAAGAGTTCAATGAATTTTGTAATGTTTGACTTGAAATTTTTTACATCAAGATATAATTAAATAAATATTGACTGCTCAAATTTACTTTTGAAACCGACTTTGAAATCAAATTGTGTTTTGCTTTGTTCTCTTCCACCTATTTACAACTAAGACATACAATTCAAGTTTGATTTGAATTCTAAAATAATAGAAATCTTATCCTAAGTTAGAAGGGATGTTCCAAGTTATCAATATAAAGGCAATATGTTGTAATTTTAAGAAATAATGTGTGTAATTTTGAGAGTGTAACTTAGGAGACTGCTTTTCTTTGGAGTTCCTTCTTTAAATTCTGTGTCTCATGGTTGGATTCTTTATAGTGAGGTGAAAAGCCCTATTTCTCTTGCAGGATATCACTGGGTGATGAATTTTTTTTATCCTATTGTAAGCCACTAAAGTGAACTTTTGTTCTTGCCTTGTCCATGTGTGTTTGTTTTACTCAATAATAAAAGAATAGTTTAAAATTAGGATGGACTAATACCCACCCTCCCAAACCCGGGTGGGGGGGGGGGGGTGGAATTCAAAACCTAAAAGGTCGCCTTTGCAAATCAAACAACTAATGCATTTTGTATATTGTTAGCATATATATGAATACAGATCTTTGTATCAAGAAAGTAACAGAGAGAACCTTCCGAATTAATGAATGGTATACTGGAAAAAGGTTAAAGCAGATGGCGGGAACGATACAGTGCAATATTTTAGATTACCAATAAATGAATCAAAAAGTGAAGAGCGCTGAATAAAATTGCTTTAGGCACTATAATTAAATTAGTAACTGCAGTAAAAATGTGTTATACATAACAATGTACATACCTTCAATATTTTTTCTTCGTCAGATGCACAAACATTAACAGATTGGATGATGCATGCACTTTGACTGGCAACAGACTGATTAAGAGACAACCTATTGATTGATCCAAGCAGAAGATTTTGCACTGCTGGAACAGAGGTATAAGTGAGGCAATCATTGAAAACCACAGTATGGGGTTTTCCAGAAATAGACTGCCTTATCAAACTCAAAGTATCACCCTTACTAAGAGAGTCTAGTCGGTCAACAACCTATTCAAGTGTCAAAACAGCAAATAAGAAAGAGACAGCAAATAAAAGCGCGTGCAACAAGCAATATTCATGGCCATTAAATTATGGACTTCCAATAAGCAACTCAACAGAACAAGAACAACAAATTTGACAAATCAATATTTGCTGTATTCACTTAAAACGACCATGAACCCATTATATTAAGAAAACACACGCATGGGAAATATTTCATGCATTCAAAATAATGCCACACAAGAAATACAGGAATTAAACTTCCTGGATAAGTTTCATCGTGGTGACTTTGAATTACTCCATTTTTTATGAAAACGACAAAATATAGCTAGTGACTGCTCTTACATAACACAAACACAACCAACGGTGACAAAACAGCACCACTGATACCAATTTACAAAGAAAAAGTGATTCCAAACAGTCAACCACAACAAAGTCCAACCAAAGTCAGTGACAAGACTCGCTGATCTGTTCCTTAATAAGTAATGTTCACGGTACATCTGTGATATTGGGAAGATGATTGTTGACAATTTCAATCGTGGAAATTGAAAGACAACTGCCCATCTTCCCTAGATTAATTTAGCAGGGAACACTTTCGAAACAGAGTGCATAGAATGTAGCACAATGTCGATACACACAATTCCTGCCAAGCTTTTGGAGCATATAAATGTCAGATGTAGACAACAAAAATCAGGATTGCTGTGCATATATGCATGTCAAAGAGAAGAAATATTAATATTCACAGCTTCCAGCATATTATAGAATCTGACACTGATAAAGACAAGAAGAAATTTTAATTTTCTATAATAAAGGATTATTTAACTTGGAATGCAAGAAAAGTATTGTAGAAGAGACATTAAGAGACAACATCAACCGAAGATCCACTTTCCACAAACAGAAAAGCAAAATCTTATGAATAATGTCCAAATGATAGATGACAATATGCGTTTAGTTATCCTGTTATTCATGATTGTTTACTTCAACATTGTCATGATTATGAGGACAAATAGTGAACATAGACAAACCATTAACTAATAAACTATTAACTAACAGGTATTTAATTTTCCAAAAAAAGATATAGATATGAAGAATGTACCAGCAAAGAGACCCCTGATACATCGATGGCCTTCAAGGAAACGAGCTTAAGAAGCCTCTCAGGCGTGGAAACAAGAAACTCAGGCTCACAACTCCTCAAACTACAACAAGGAATCTTTTCAATAGAAAATGGGAAAAAGAAAACAAAACTTAAATCCAAATAGTTTCAAGCTGTAGAAAGCATGTGCTGTGACAGTGTACCATCATTTATTTATTTATCAAGGGACAAGACTTGTATTATGATAATAACAGTATGAAGGTGGATTAGTAACAACATATGCATACATATACATGACAAAGAGCAATGAAAAAGAAAATAAGGTACACACATATGCATTCCCACATATGCCTATATGCCTCTTCATGCACACACATGCAGAAAGAGATGATGCCATTGCTATGCATAAGAAGTAAAAGAAGATCAAATAACATTCCCTTTTCTCCTAGCAAGCACTGATAAAAAGGCAAAACATTATGGTCTATTATTTCCAGGACAGCATCAAATGACATCACTAGAATAGTCTTAAGTTGCTATTAATTCCATCAGTAGTCATATTCAGTAGTATAAGATAGAAGAATGCCCAGAGGATAGATACACAGCAGCAAATGACGTGAAGAATAGGCAATTGTCCACCATCAAGACTATGCTCCTAACATCAAACTCTTACTACAAAAAGTTTTAGTTCACATAGTTACCCAGTAATCTGATGATCTATAGCAGCACCAGGGTGAAGACTCACTGTATGTATTCCAAAGGCCTTCAAAGGCTTGCACACCGAGCGTACCTGCGAAAAATTGAAGGAAAATTACTAATTCAAATAGATAGCATAATAAATCTGACTCTGTCAAAGCATAAATACAAAAATCCTTTTTTAATCGATTAATAAATATATTACAACTCTGCCAATGAAAATCTGTCACAACAAGGATGCTAAAACCAATATATTTATTTATCTATCCAATTTTTCAGATGGAAAAAAGGAAGAATGCAAAACCACAGGCCTTTCTTTTATTAAATCATTTGAAATAAATACATTAGGACTTCCACGACGAGAGTTTGTCACTACATGGAAATAAATTAACACTATTTATTTATCTATCCAATTTTTCAGATGGAAAAAAGGAAGAATGAGAAACCACAGGCCTTTCTTTTATTATATCATTTGAAATAAATACATTAGGCCTTCAACGACGAGAGTTTGTCACTACATGGAAATCAATTAACACTATTATTTATCTATCCAATTTTACAAATGAAAAAATTGGATAGATAAATAATAGTGTTAATTTATTTCCATGTAGTGACAAAAGGAAGAAAGGAAAACCACATGCCTTCCTTTTATTTCTTTTCTTTCAAATGGGTCTCTCATTATAAGTTCAAAAAAGAAAAGAAAACCAATACTAACATGAAATATTGGGTAGCTTAACTGGAATAAACAAATAAGGACAAAAATGCTAACAAGAAAGTAGCATACAAACCTTAGCAGCTTTTTCTTGAGATGATACAAGAAACAGAAGGAAAGGGCCAGTGAATGAAAAACCTTCTTTCTCCTTTCTTGCAATACTATCAGCAGCAGTAGCAACTATCCATGCAATTTGCACTATGGTAGAAGAAGATCCACTTGTCTCCAATATATCCTTTGCAGATGAATAACATTTCCAAAATTCAATTCCCCAAGAATTGACAAACAAAGGATTATCCTGCTCAACACCGTCATGACGCATTGCATTCTCTATGGCATTCAAGCACAATATAAGAAACTTGGACGGACAATCCAATTTTTCACAGGCTTGTCCATGATGACCATTAGCACAACTCTTGCCATTCAAATGAACCTCTGCCCTTTCTACGTTACCAGTTCTCTTCTCTACACCATCAATAAACAACAAAGATTTGTCCTGACTATTCTTCAAATTTATAGCCTTCTCTTTTGTCTGTTCTAGATGACCTGGCTTTTCATTATTGTCCCTTTTAGTTTCTTTCTTGGACACAGCACTCTTACCCTTAACAAATGCATTCTTATTCTTATCCAATTGCAAAGAGTTTCTCTTCTTGGTTGCCTTTGTTTCAGTTTCACGTTTATCATATCTATCATTGAAAGGATCATCCAGTGTGGGTAGGCTAAAACACATCCCCTGAAACAAAACGATAATGTCATATATACATAATATTAATTGAGAAATTTCATCATGCAACACACATTTCCCAAACTCAAGTAACAAAAATGCAGATGAAAAATCAGTTAGCAGAGCAAGCAGTGTAGCATTCAATCAGCAAACTACAAACTACAAAGTGGCAGCTTCAATATGTATACTAAATTACTATCAAGTTTGAGAGCATACACTACTAGTCTCTTTCTAAAGCATTTTAAGTAAAATAGATAAATAAAAAGTAAAGCAATCCAAGTTTCACAAAAAATTAAAAACAAAATAAATTCCACAATCAGCACTCAGCAATAATCC
The DNA here is from genome assembly GCF_000493195.1 of Citrus x clementina. NCBI lineage: Eukaryota > Viridiplantae > Streptophyta > Magnoliopsida > Sapindales > Rutaceae > Citrus > Citrus x clementina. The sequence goes on from NW_006262274.1 coordinate 9,633,084, forward strand.
AAGACACAACGCCTTCGTCTTGCTCCAAAAACATATTTCTTCATACAAGATAAGCATTTTCTTGAAGCTGAAGCTATTTTGCTAAAAATCCATTTACTAGATTCTCTGAAAACGGAAAAACAATCATAAAAACAACAAAAAAGGACAAGAATCAAAATGGGTTCTATGAACTAGCATTGCTCTATATATCTCTTTATATATATATATATATAAAAGCAAAAAGAAAAGTACAGCACCTGACACTGGCGACGTTTTCCGGACTTGCGACGTTTCTTGGCGGCGATAACGGCGGCGACACGAGCAGAAACATTAGAAGAAGTGTTTTTGTTATTCAGTTTCTTTATTTTTGCCTTGTTCCTTCTTCTCATCACTGCATCGTCACCTTTCGTCATCTCAACACACAAAAAAAAAAAGACCAAGATTGTTGTGTAAAATCTGCGTGTAGCTACTGTATAATATTTACATAGGAAAAAAATGGAAACTTGGTTGGGGTTCAACTGAAGAGAAGTGAAGACGGCGACTCGTGTTATGAACCTATTTGAGAGGAGAGGGATGAGTGGCAAAAGGAGCATTTTGGAGAATTTGTTGAGGGTATTTTAGCCATTTAAAAATTTTATTAATGGACTACTGGGCTTGTGAATTGTGCTTGGCCCATTGTGTTGAGTTTCATATGGTTTGGTCGTAAACCAAGGGCTACGTAATGTTAAAATACACATTATTGGAAATACTTTTCTTTTTTAGGAATTTTAAAAATAATTTTGCACCAATTTATTACATATACTAATTCTAACTATAATTTTGTTAATGCTATCTTCTTTTCTAGCTTTGGTGTGTGTTTTTTCAAATTTATCAAATTTATTCTAACTATAATAGTTTGGTGCTCTGTTTTTTTAATCCTTTGCAAATTTGTCTTAATTGCCCATTCTCTTCAAGTACATCTTTCTTTGGTGATATTATTTACTTAATGCCAAAACCATCTAGGTAGGGCAGCTAGTAATTTTATTTTTTTTAAAAATTTATTTAATGAAAGTACAAAGGGAAAAAAAGGAAATACTACAAACCACTTGAGCTATTTATGTAACCTTATAATTATTCTTTACAAAAAATAACCATATGAGCTTAACTTTACTGTCATTACCGAAATGTATTTATAATCAATCTGATCCATCAATTATAGAAACATAGAATCAAAGCAGCTTTCACTATAACTATTGTATCTTGACCCATCAATGGTCTTTATGCTAATACAACAGAATGATATTAATCATGATGTGTATGCGTAGCATGAAAGTATTATGCAATGTAACCTTAACATGCTTATTTTCAAATGGTCTACCTTAAATCTTAGTGAGATCAAACTACACTAAAATCAGACTGTGAATAAATCAAAAACTTTATTTATGCAGAAAATAACTTTAAATATCCATGAATTGAAATAACTAAAAAGCATTCACATTATAAGAGCATTTAAAATCGCAAACTCCTACTAAAATTAAATATTCTTTAATGACACAACACTCATGCAAGTAGTGTGCTCATAAAACATCTTAGGTGGCAATCCTTTAGCAAGCAAATCCGCAATCATGGAGTTTATGTCAATGTGCTCTATAGACAACTGTCCACTGTAAACTCTTTCTTTAACAACTACAAACTTAATGTTTATATACTACGACTTCGTCGAGCTCCTGTTGTTATTGTAATACAATATTGTTGATTTGTCACAAAATAAGTTGAGTAGTCTATCAACGCCATTTAATATGTTGTGAACTCTGTTGTCATCATAGAATAAGTTATAAGAGACTGTTTAACACTCTTCTAGAAGACAACATCCCTAGATACTAGATAGATTTAACATGAGGTGGATTTCATACTATCCTGGCATCTAGTAAAATTGAAGTTAGTATACCCAACGATCTTAAGCTGATTTGACCTTTGATACGTGAGCATGTAGTCTTTTGTCCTCTATAAGTACCGTAAGACTCATTTGACTGCTTTCCAATGGTCTACTCCTGGATTACTTAAATACCTGCCCAACATCCCAGTAACATATGCAATATCCTGTCGGATACAAATTTGAACATATATTAGACTTCTTACTACAAAGGCATATGGAATCTTCTTTATTTCCTTTTTCTTAAAATCATTCATAGGGCACTGATTGAGACTAAACCTGTCTCATTTAGCAACAGGGGTATCATTGGTTTGCAATCTGGCATGCCATATCTCTTGAGAATCTTTTCGATATAGCTCTTTTGTGATAATCCAAGAATACCCCGAGAGCGATCCTGGTGTATTTGTATGTTTAATATAAAAGAGGCATCACTAAGATCTTTCATTTCAAAAGTTTTAGCTAGAAATCTTTTGGTATCATGCAATAAGCTTATATCATTATTGGTAAGCAAAATGTCATTGACATATAAAACTAGAAAGATATACTTACTCTCACAAAACTTAAGGTATATACAATTATCGACCAAATTTATCTCAAAATCGAATGATATGATCACTTGATGAAACTTAAAATACAATTATCAAGATGCTTGCTTGAGCCTATTGATGAATTTCTTAAGTTTGCAAATTACATTCTTTGGGTCTTCTGACACAAAGTTTTTTAGTTGCCCTATATAGATCGTCTCATCAATGTCATCATTGAGAAACATTGTTTTCACATTCATTTGATGTAACTTAAGATTAAAATACGCCATTAATGCTATTATAATCCTGAAAGAGTTTTTCGAAAAAACTTGAGAGATAGTCTCTTTATAGTTAATGTCTTCTTTTTGTATAAAACCTTTTGCGACAAGATTTACTTTGTACCTCTCCATTTGGTCTTATATATCCATTTGCAGCTAATAGGTTTTGCACTTTCTAGTAATGGGATAAGATCCCATACGTCATTCTCCTTCATGGACTTTATCTCCTTATTAATGGCATCGATCCATTTTTTAAACTAAATGTTTTGCCTATTCAAAGTTTGTAAGGGATTTTGGCAATCACTTTAACTAGAACCCTGTTAACGATATACGCTGTAGTCGTAAGCGCAGCTCTCAAAGTGATTTTGGTAAGGTAAATAACAAATCATACTCTTCACTGTCTTTAAGCATCTTGTTTCGTCTTTCAACGATACCTTTTATAGTGGGCAAACCCCACATAATATGATGTGGGATGATACTACATTTCTCTAGGAATTCAAAGATCAATCCTGAACATTGTTCACCTGAATGGTCATATTTACGATGTTATTCAGTAGTACAGTCAGATTTGATGCTTTTGATTCATTTGCCGAGTTGATTCTCAACTTTATTCTTAAAAATTTTTGAACATTTCCAAGGATTGTGACTTTTCATAGAGGAAATATATATAGCCATATCAAGAAAAATCGCCTATGAATATCATAAAATATTGTTGACTATTCTAAGAAACAACAGGGAATAACTTATAAATATATGTATGTATGAGTTTTAAGATGTTTAAAGTCTTGTTGGCTTCAAATATCCCTTTATTGGTTTGTTACCCTTTTATACAGTTAACACAAACATCAAAATTTGTAAAATTTAAGGGGTCGAGAATTTTGTCTGACACAGGTTTCTTTATTCTCTATCTGGAGATATGACCTAATCTCTATGCCATAGCGTAGCTGAATTCTCATTGGTTAATTTTCTCGTTATTCCTCATGTAAGAATTCATTAAATGAAGTAATTATATCAATTAAATAAACATTATAATAGCCTAGTAAAGAATCAGATCCAATCAATTTTGAATTATGAAAGAAACAAAATTTTTCATTCCCAAATGAACAAGAAAAACCAAATTTGTCTAAAACAGAAATAGAAGTCAACTAAGGGACGAAACAATATATGTTTCGTCAAGATCCAAATTAAATCCAATCTTTAATATTAATTTAAATCTTCCAATTGTTTCAACTTCAACTTCACCATCACTTGGTTTTTAGGAACTTAGGCAATCCTGTATAAACACAATTATGTGAGTGGTTGCACTAGAATCTATCAAGTATGTGTGTTTAGGTACTAAATTTAAATTAACCTCAAAATAAACCAAATTAAGAAGCATACATTTCTTAGCACGCCATGCGTGATAATTATAGTAATGTTTCTTCTTAGTCTTTTAGCTCCATAGGAGAAATAACCAGTACCTTTTGGATTACTTAGTTTCTTTTGTTATTTCTTTTGAGGTGTTATATATGCAGCTTCCTTATTGTTGTTCCTTTCTTTGCCCTTAACCATACCCTTAGATGTGGAGGCCAAATGAGTGCTTTTTGCCTTATTTTTCTTCATCATATTCTCTTCTTGAGCACAATATGATATGAGCTCATTCAGAGACTAAATCTCTTTTTGATAGTTATAGCTCACCTTAAACTAGTTAAAATGGGTTGATAAGGATATTAAACCAGATGCACTAGCAAATCCTCAAAGAGTTCAAGCTTAAGTGCTCTCACTTTATAAGAAAGATGAGACATCTCCACTGATATCACCTTTACCCATATACCTCATTGAAATTATGCTTGTCAAGAGCGTACCAATTTTAGCATTTTCGTTCTTGAAAAACTTCAGTTTATTTTATGGAATGAACTCCTTAGTTGTAATTGCCTTTTTAGACATTGAGCCCCTAGGTGCTTCTGAAATGGTATTCTTCATGATCATGATACACATGCGATTGGATCTCTCCCACCTTCCTATTTCTCTTTTGTCATTAGAGGTACTTTCATTTGTAAGAGGTGAGGGTAAATCAAACTTTAACGCAAGATCGAGATTAATGACTGCGAGAACTATTAAATGAAGCCATATAAGTCTCAAAGCAAAAATAAATTTAAATAAAGGTAAGCCATATCTCAAGATACCTGACACTCTATTAATATTTCATCTTTGGACAAAAAATATTAACTTGTAAGTAATATTTTAGTGTAGTAATCAAACACTAATAATAAAACATGTCAAACAATAAATTTGCCTTTGGGTTGATTTATTATTCACATGTAAAATTGAATAATTATCACGCGTTTATTGCTACAGGTGCATATGTAATTCTGTTAAATATGGACATTCCTTTAGACTTGATTGATATTTACAGAAATTACATACAGAAAGTAGTTTATATTTCACAACAAATTAATTTCCACAAGAGAGGTCACTTTGGTGATATGTTGCTTCAATTAATTCATCTCAAAATATATATAAACATACCAAAATTTGAATTTAAAATTGCATAAAAAATTACCAAAAAGTTCAGGTGAAAGTCAAAGTCAAAGTCAAAGTCAACATCAACCATTGACCGGTTCAGGGCTGGACTGGTTTGGGTTAACCCGAATTGGATCTTGAATTAGCTGCAAATCTTGAAACCCTATTTTTTTTTTTTCATTTTTCATTCCTCTGCTCTCACGCAAGTTGTTGATGCGTCTTGATGGCCGTGCCTTTCCTGGCCAGAAAACGACCACTATTTTTTTTTTATAGTTCTTGATGATAAGCCGCTTTTACTTAATTTGCAGGCCACGACTTGGTTTGGGCCACATCTTGCTCGAATGCTGGTGATGGCTATTGCTGCTGCTGGCATTAATCATTCTTTATCCATATTTCCAAAAGACCTTTCTTAAATTATGGATTTCTTAATAATTGGTAGTACTAAAAAACAACTACAGATTTGTTCTCAAATTCAATAATATCAGAATTATTAGATTCAAGAACAAAAAAAAAAAAAAATTAGTTAGTAATCCAAAATAAATTCGATTCTCAATGATTCAACATGAAGAGACTCTGATACCACTTGTTAGAATAATAAATCCTTTCGTGAAAACCATCACCTACAATCTAGGAACATTCATGTTGTATCACCACGAATCAATAACAAAATATGCGGAAACCTACATGAATCCATAATGCTTGATTGCTTTCTATAGTCATGTGTTGTCTTTCAGATCAACACGTTCTCCTAAAGAATCTTTTAATAGTGTGTTTACTAATCAGTAATCAGAATGGACTAGAATTAGAATGGAGTGGAATCGGAATGAGTTGGAATCAGAATGAGGAATGAGAATAAGAATAAATTGTTTATTTTAGTTGTGAGAATTGGAATCGTAATGAATTGTATTGCCATTTATGTGTTTACTTTTTCTTGAAATCGGAATAGATAGTTACAAGTTACTAAACTGACCTTAGTTTATTATTGTCATAATAATAATAATAATAATAATAATAATAATAATAATAATAATAATAATAATAATAATTATTATTATTATTATTATTATTATTATCCCATTCTTTGTAATTGGGGCAGAAATCGAGAACATAATTTAAACTACCAAGAAATCTTTGTAATTGGGTTTTGTCCAGAATTTTGTCTGGAAATTTATCTGCAAACAAAAGTGACCTCTCTATTGGAGTGATAGTTCCTTTGGAAATATGATGACCAAGGAACCGGACTTTTGTTTGGAATAAAGAAATTTTTGAACTAGAAAGGGCTAATCCAGCCTTTTTTGTACCACCCGGACCAAACCAGGTAACGTCTCCACGTTATGCCACGACATCGTGACCCCACATCGGCCTTACAGGAGTCACCACAAGGGTGCGGGCCCCAGTTCCAGTACTGGGATAATATATTAAGCCCATTCCTCCCCCCCGAGTTTCGAACCCTGGCTGGCTCTGATACCACTTAAGGCGCTTACCACTCGCCCTAAAAGCTTAAGCTGTTAGGAGAAAGCGCTACTTTATACTTAAGCACCACCCGGACCAAACCAAGTAACGTCTCCACATTATGCCACGACATCGTGACCCCACATCGGCCTTACAGGAGTCACCACAAGGGTGCGGGCCCCAGTTCCAGTACTGGGATAATATATTAAGCCCACTTTTAAAGACATGTGCTTTAGAGGCTTCTAGGGTTAGTTGTAGGAGGTTTTTAGAGGAGAGCCAATCTTTGATCATGTTAACAGTCAATTTCGACTGTTCATCAAATTTTGACCACCATTTGACTTTGAAGGTTCTTTGAAGGATGACTTGGGACTCATGGGTATGAAATCGGAGGTTCCACATCCAGACCCATGGTAGGAAGAAGTTTGTACAGAAACAGAGAAAGGGGGGAAATCTTTTCTCTGAGTCAGAAGGAGTATAATAGGTTTTAAAGAGGTTTAAACAATTTGTGGCATTTGGAGTTAGGATTTGAGGTATTGGTCCGAAGAAGTTCCACCAATGATGAAACCAATTAGGTAGGCTTTGGACGGTTATTTTTGGATTAAAGAAAAATAACCAAGAATGAGATTTTTTAGGGTTTTGGATAAAAAAGGTGTTATACCAGGCTTGTTGGTAATCCCAGGAGGAAAAAGTCCGACAATGTGGTAAACGGGTCTCAAAATTTAAAGGAAAGGTTTTAAAATTGTGGAGTAGATCACCCCACTGGTTTGGGCTCAAAACTTTTAAGATTGTGGTCGTGGAATAAGCCGACTCAGAATGGGTTTTATCAAGAAAGAAATGCTTGAATTTAACGGATTCAGTTATTTCTAAGATGCTTTGGTAGTAAGACTGGGGTTTTGTCAAATCCCATGGTTTGAAAAACCAGCCTTTGGGAAAAAACTTTGAAATGCTTTGAAAAGGATCAGTATGGTAAAATCCATCTTCCATAGAAAGAATGTTTTGAAAATGGGTTTTATCAAACCAATCGGAGGTTTTCTTTGAAGGTGTTGGCTGGGAAAGCACAATTTAGGAAGATGAGCTTTCAGCAGACACAACAATATTTTGAGAAGATGGTTTATCAATTTCTTTTTTAGGAGAAGTTTGGCTTTGAGAAAGGTTTTGTAGGGCGAGCATGAGCTCTGGAGATTTTGTAATGGAACTCATCCATTGCTTTACTTGGTCATCAGAAGAAATAGATTTGTATTGGGCTCCATGTTCTTCAACCATTTCTATCCAAGATTTAATGGGCATGGCAGAAGAAAGTAGTTTTTCTTTAGAAGGGGTTAACTGGGGTTCTTTAGAAGGTTCTTGAGAACCAGTAACTTTGAGAACTGCTTTACCTTTATCTTTCTTCTTTGGCGGCATTATCTATTTTGAAGAAATTCTCTGGTTAGAAAATCAGGAACAGAATTTTTGTCACATTTAATAAACTCAATATCAAAATGAAAAACACTTAAAATAGCTTGCCATCGTGCAAAAATCTGTTTTGATGCAATGTTTTGAACATCTTTTTCTAAAACATGTTTTGCAGCTTTGCAATCAATTCTAAGTAAAAATTTTTGATTTAGTAAATCACTTTGGAATTTAGATATGCATAAAACAATAGAAAGAATTTCTTTTTTGATAGTAGAATAATTTTTCTGGCAATCATTCCAATGTGCAGAAACATGTTGTACTATCTGTTCTTTGTCATTTTCCTTTTGTTTTAATATATCTCCATAACCTATATCAGATGCATCAGTTTCAACAATTTTAGGTAATGCAGGATTTGCAAGAAATAAGCATGGAATATTTTTCACAGACTGTTTTATTAATCTAACAACTTTGGTATGTTCTTCTGACCATGCAACATGATTCTTTTTCAACCTATCATGCAAAGGTTTAGACATCCTATTGATATTGGGGCAAAAATCGAGAACATAATTTAAACTACCAAGAAATCTTTGTAATTGGGTATTGTCCAGAATTTTGTCTGGGAATTTATCTGCAAACAAAAGTGACCTCTCTATTGGAGTGATAGTTCCTTTGGAAATATGATGACCAAGGAACCGGACTTTTGTTTGGGGTGGTGCTTAAGTATAAAGTAGCGCCTTCTCCTAACAGCTTAAGCTTTTAGGGCGAGTGGTAAGCGCCTTAAGTGTGGTGGCAATACTTTGAGAAAAAATCAACACATCATCAATAGAAACGATGCAAAACTCAGAATAGGGATTATAAATATCGTTCATGATTCTTTGAAATTCTGAGGGTGCATTTTTCAAACCAAAAGGCATTACTGTCCATTCGTATTGTCCAAAAGGAACAGTAAAAGCTGTTTTATATCGATCTTTAGGGTGAATTTGTATTTGCCAAAAACCAGACTTCATATCAAATTTAGAAAAAATGAAAGCTGAACAAAGTTTTTGGAGTAAATCTTTTTTATTAGGTATTGGGTACCTAATCCATTTTAAAGCTTTATTCAAAGGTTTGTAGTTTATCACAAGTCTAGGTACGCCTCTTTCAATTTCAGAATTTTTATTTACGTAAAAAGCAGCACAAGACCAAGGTGATCTGGATTTTACAATGAGTCCTTTAGTTTCAAGGTCAATTATTTCATTTTTACAATGTTGTTCCAATTCCATATTCATTTGGATTGGACGGGCTTTAGTAGGTATCTGTTTCTCATCAAAAGAACTTTCATAAGGCAAATCCACTAAATGCTGTTTTCGGTTCCAAAAAGCAGATGGTAAATCGGCACATATTTCTTTTTCAATAAGGCTTTTGAAATCGGAGATTTTTCTTTGTATAAAGTCATTTTGTAATTGACTTCCAATTCTTTGGAAATTCAAATCTTTTTGTAAACAAAATAAATCATCATGTTTGGACTTATGAATGGCATTAATTTTGTTTTGGTAAACAGAACAAGCTTTGACAATGTTTAAATTCCTTGTTTTAGGTTTTTCAATAAAAGGAAAAACAAGTTTCTTGTTTTTTACTTTGAAGGATATACTATCATAATTGACAGTATATGGAGTTATAAGATTTATAAAAGGAGTTCCCAAAATGATGTCATGATGAATATCATTTGTGAGGACAAAAGATGTTTTAAAATCAAAACCATTATTATGGATTGAGGCTTCAACCTTGGAACTGACATTCAGTTTGGAATTATTAGCGGCAGAAAGTCTTTCTCTTGTTTTTTCATGAAATCTTTTGGGGACGATGTCTTCTCTAATGTAATTTAAATCGGCGCCAGTGTCAAAAAGGGCAATGGCGTCCATTGCAAAATCATCAGAAAAGATTAAAGTGACTTTAACCAAATACTTTCTTGTGGTGATTTGCTTTAAAACAAATAGGAAATCATTGGGTACTGACTCAATGTTTTCTACTTTAATGTCATCACCATCATCAGGATTAGATTCATTGTCTGAATTATCCTGCAATTGTTTTTGTAAAAGAAGTTGGATAGTATCAGAATCACTTTTTTGTTTTTCTTTTAAATCTCTGATTTCACATTTGATTTCTTTTATCTCTTTCTGAAGATCTTGGATATTAGGAACCGTCTTCTTTGTTTTCTTTTTATCCAAAATTTGAGTAAGATCATAAGAATTCTTTTTAACAATTGGGACTTTAGAAGTCTCGGCTTTATTAAAATCCAAAGTTTTCAAAAGTTTATCAAGATATTCTTTTTGAAGATTTGGATCAGAAATATGCTTTACAAGTTCAAGAAAAGTTTCTTGGTCTTTAGTCAAAACATTGATTTTCTTTAAATATGAATCAGATTCAGATTCACTACTGCTAGATACAGAGTCATCTGAGTCAAAGAGCTCATCAACTTGATATGGATCACTGTCTCCCGACATGGAAGATTCGGAATTAGAAGATTCGACAAGAAGGGGGGCTAATTTGGAAAGGATCTCTTCAGCGAGGTCAAGTTCATGAAGCTTTTTGTTCATCCTGCAATAATTTGCAGTATGACCTTTCATGCCACATTTATGACATATAGCTTCTTTGTAATTGAAAGGGGTCTTTGGTTTGGCTCTAAACTCTTTTCTTTTAGAGAATTTGGGTTTCTTATAAGGCCTCGAAGGTTTCTTATAAGGAAGTTCTCTAAAATTACGGAAGGGTTTCCTAAAATTTTTTGATTTGTAATGTCTCCTGCGGGGTTTAGTAGAACACTCGCCATTACAATCTTTGGAGATAGAAGTTTTAAAGGGGTCATAATTGAATTGTTTACAGAAACTGCCTAATTCTTGTTTAGACTTCTTAAGCTCCCACTTAAGTCGTTTCTGTAATTTCAAATCTTGACAAATCTTTAATCCTTCTTTATTGACAAAACTGACGAGTTCACCATAGGTGAGCTCATCATAAGGAATACGGTTATCATAAAGGGCTTTAATGGAATTTCTTACCTTTTCACCTAGAAGAGTAGGTAATCCAGCGAGAAATTTTTCTTTCCAAGTTATATGATTTGCATCATCCCTTAGAAATAGTCTGGTAAAGAATGAGGTTTTGTAACATTGAAATTCACTAAGTTTCCTACATCTTAAATTATGTAGTAACTCAGCGTTTTTATCACGAAGGTGTGAAGGGTCACCAATGAAATGGAGGGAAATGGTTAAAATTAGAGTAGCAACAGCATCCTGAATTGGATTGTTGAACTCATCAAGAATAGGGACTCCATTTTCATCGGCTTGAATGGAATTTAGAATGTCTAATTGTTGCTGATTAGTGAGAAGATGATCCCACCAACCTTTTAATTGACCAGTAAAACCGGCAATGAGGATTTCTGATATAGCACGATCAGAAGTTCCTGCTTGGGTTTTATAGGCATTGGCTGCCATAGTCATTTGTTGCAACAATCCTAGGATATTGTATTCAGACATGCCGTCAATATTCCACTCATAGACTGAAGATGAATTATATCGGGATTGATTTAATGCACTTGGTCTATTATCTATTGCTAGATCCGGTGGAGTCTTGACAGTGGGAAGGGCTAATTCCCAATGAATTTTGTTGGCTTTAGGAGTAGAAGGTTCTTCTTTGAAGGCTTCTATATCAGAAGAGGCTATAGACATTTGGTCTTGTTCTAATACTCCAATCTTGCTAGATTGAGGAGTATCAGGGGCTATCTGAACTTTGCTAGATGAGGAAGAAGCAGCTTCTATCCTATCTAGTTGTTCTCTTATGGCTTTAGCAAAATCTGATTTCGACTCTTGAACAAGCTTTTGGCTAGTTTTCGAAACCTGAAGGGGTTTGAAAATAGGTTCCTTAAGCTTTTTGTCAGAATCCGATTTTGTTGGAATAGGATAAGTTGATGGAACAGTAATAGTTGACTTCTGGATTTGGTTTTCTATCCTAGTCAACTGTTTTTCGATTGTATTTAAGTTAGTATTAGAGAAATTATTCTGTTGGATAATACTACTTAAATTTGCCTCAGAATCATTTGGTTTTGGAATTTTGTAAGGTGAAGCGCGAATTTGGACAGGAGGTTCACCGTGATCAACGGTTACACTCCGAAGAGGTGGGTGTTCAGACTCTATAGTTCTATCACTATCAAGAAGTTTCCATTCAGGAACTTTCTTCCTAATAGTAATAGGGTTTGACTCTTTAAAAGGATAAGAGATGTTGCTATCAGAAGAATAAATCTCAAACCAATCAAAAAACAATATATGAATTTTATGAAAATTCACAAATTCATAGTAAGTTTGTTGGATCTCTTTTCTTTGGTTTAAAAAATGTTTGAAAAACCAAAGTCTTTTTTCTTTGTTTAAATCAGAATAAAAATCATTATGCAGAGAAGTTTTATCTAATTCAAATTCCTTTTCAATGACATTAATGACATTTTCTGTAACAGTAGAAAACGTAGGGGAAGTTGGAGGAGAAGGTTCATTCTCTTCCTGACTTTGTACATGTTGATTACTAGTGTAGATCGGATGAGGAACATTAGTTGTGTAATCAACTGATCGGATGGAGGTACTAGGTATATCTGAAGTAGAAAACCTAGGTTGACTTTTTATGGACTGAAAAGGGAGATTTATAACAGAGGGTATTTTTGTAAATTTCCTTTCTAATGAAGGAATGCTTGAGAACGATGCTTTATCAGAAAATCTGGATGAGGTAGATCTTCTGAATGACAGTTTGACTTTACCATCGGAATACTGAGTCACATTTTGCAACTCTGTATTAGGCTCAAGTTGTTTCGGAATCGCTGTTGGAGCGGCTCCTTCAAGAATCCATTCCTCTGGAAGATTTACATCTTTCCATTGGATTGGTTTAGGAATGACCGTGTTTGCTTTGGACAAATCAGTCTGCAAGAGAAGGGTCTCATCTCTTTTCGACTGGTATTTATGCTGTGTGCTAAATGCAGAAATCATGGCTTTGTAAGAAATTTTAAAAATTAATGCAACATGGATGGATCCCTTAATCATATGATAATTATGGGTTTTGATTTGTAAAATCATGCTTTTTAAAATATTTTTGTCTTTAAGTGAAATTGTTATATTTGGATAACAATCAAAAGATATGGGACCTTTACATAGACTAGATTCGATACTACTTAGTAAAGAATCATCAAAAGAGATGAATCGCCCATCTCTAAGGACAGCAAGGATAGAAGTATCCAAGCCTTCTTTGGTCAAAGGTTTTATTCCTACTTGGATTAAACCAATATGAATATATTTGAAATTCTTTTCCTTTAATTTCTTTAAAGATTTTTCTGAAAACAAATAAATTGTTTCAAAAGGCTCTGAAAGAGTTATATCACGTTCTTCAGTTTTTATAATATAATCATGCTTTAAAAGATCAAGCATTTTTGTTTTGTAAATCTTTTCTTTGGAAATTTTTGGAAGTTCCCAACAATCAATTGCTTTATCAAAGTTCTCAATAATGAATTCTTCTGAACTCACAACATGCTTTGACTCACTAGTCTTTCCGGAAGAAGAGCTAGAAAAGGACGATGTTCTACAGATTGGAGGATCCATGGTCAAGACCTTATGGTCTATTTTTGGTTTGGTCAAAATGGCTACAGGTATGGATTTACAGCCCTCAGCGGAATCCTTATCCTAAAACGGGACTTACAACCAGTAAAAATTCACCACAAAACAAAACTTCAAAATAAAACACAAGATTTTAAACACGAAACTCTAAACAGTAAAACACTTTCCTCCCCTTGGCTCTGATACCAGAAGGAAATAGGAAAGTGTTTTACTGTTTTGGGCTTAATATATTATCCCAGTACTGGAACTGGGGCCCGCACCCTTGTGGTGACTCCTGTAAGGCCGATGTGGGGTCACGATGTCGTGGCATAACGTGGAGACGTTACCTGGTTTGGTCCGGGTGGTGCTTAAGTATAAAGTAGCGCATTCTCCTAACAGCTTAAGCTTTTAGGGCGAGTGGTAAGCGCCTTAAGTGGTATCAGAGCCAGCCAGGGTTCGAAACTCGGGGGGGAGGAATGGGCTTAATATATTATCCCAGTACTGGAACTGGGGCCCGCACCCTTGTGGTGACTCCTGTAAGGCCGATGTGGGGTCACGATGTCGTGGCATAATGTGGAGACGTTACCTGGTTTGGTCCGGGTGGTGCTTAAGTATAAAGTAGCGCCTTCTCCTAACAGCTTAAGCTTTTAGGGCGAGTGGTAAGCGCCTTAAGTGTGGTGGCAATTTTTACGAAAACACATCCATCCTTCGATCCTATTTCCTTCTGGTATCAGAGCCAAGGGGAGGAAAGTGTTTTACTGTTTAGGTGATTCTTTGAAATTCTGAGGGTGCATTTTTCAAACCAAAAGGCATTACTGTCCATTCGTATTGTCCAAAAGGAACAGTAAAAGCTGTTTTATATCGATCTTTAGGGTGAATTTGTATTTGCCAAAAACCAGACTTCATATCAAATTTAGAAAAAATGAAAGCTGAACAAAGTTTTTGGAGTAAATCTTTTTTATTAGGTATTGGGTACCTAATCCATTTTAAAGCTTTATTCAAAGGTTTGTAGTTTATCACAAGTCTAGGTACGCCTCTTTCAATTTCAGAATTTTTATTTACGTAAAAAGCAGCACAAGACCAAGGTGATCTGGATTTTACAATGAGTCCTTTAGTTTCAAGGTCAATTATTTCATTTTTACAATGTTGTTCCAATTCCATATTCATTTGGATTGGACGGGCTTTAGTAGGTATCTGTTTCTCATCAAAAGAACTTTCATAAGGCAAATCCACTAAATGCTGTTTTCGGTTCCAAAAAGCAGATGGTAAATCGGCACATATTTCTTTTTCAATAAGGCTTTTGAAATCGGAGATTTTTCTTTGTATAAAGTCATTTTGTAATTGACTTCCAATTCTTTGGAAATTCAAATCTTTTTGTAAACAAAATAAATCATCATGTTTGGACTTATGAATGGCATTAATTTTGTTTTGGTAAACAGAACAAGCTTTGACAATGTTTAAATTCCTTGTTTTAGATTTTTCAATAAAAGGAAAAACAAGTTTCTTGTTTTTTACTTTGAAGGATATACTATCATAATTGACAGTATATGGAGTTATAAGATTTATAAAAGGAGTTCCCAAAATGATGGCATGATGAATATCATTTGTGAGGACAAAAGATGTTTTAAAATCAAAACCATTATTATGGATTGAGGCTTCAACCTTGGAACTGACATTCAGTTTGGAATTATTAGCGGCAGAAAGTCTTTCTCTTGTTTTTTCATGAAATCTTTTGGGGACGATGTCTTCTCTAATGCAATTTAAATCGGCGCCAGTGTCAAAAAGGGCAATGGCGTCCATTGCAAAATCATCAGAAAAGATTAAAGTGACTTTAACCAAATACTTTCTTGTGGTGATTTGCTTTAAAACAAATAGGAAATCATTGGGTACTGACTCAATGTTTTCTACTTTAATGTCATCACCATCATCAGGATTAGATTCATTGTCTGAATTATCCTGCAATTGTTTTTGTAAAAGAAGTTGGATAGTATCAGAATCACTTTTTTGTTTTTCTTTTAAATCTCTGATTTCACATTTGATTTCTTTTATCTCTTTCTGAAGATCTTGGATATTAGGAACCGTCTTCTTTGTTTTCTTTTTATCCAAAATTTGAGTAAGATCATAAGAATTCTTTTTAACAATTGGGACTTTAGAAGTCTCGGCTTTATTAAAATCCAAAGTTTTCAAAAGTTTATCAAGATATTCTTTTTGAAGATTTGGATCAGAAATATGCTTTACAAGTCAAGAAAAGTTTCTTGGTCTTTAGTCAAAACATTGATTTTCTTTAAATATGAATCAGATTCAGATTCACTACTGCTAGATACAGAGTCATCTGAGTCAAAGAGCTCATCAACTTGATATGGATCACTGTCTCCCGACATGGAAGATTCGGAATTAGAAGATTCGACAAGAAGGGGGGCTAATTTGGAAAGGATCTCTTCAGCGAGGTCAAGTTCATGAAGCTTTTTGTTCATCCTGCAATAATTTGCAGTATGACCTTTCATGCCACATTTATGACATATAGCTTCTTTGTAATTGAAAGGGGTCTTTGGTTTGGCTCTAAACTCTTTTCTTTTAGAGAATTTGGGTTTCTTATAAGGCCTCGAAGGTTTCTTATAAGGAAGTTCTCTAAAATTACGGAAGGGTTTCCTAAAATTTTTTGATTTGTAATGTCTCCTGCGGGGTTTAGTAGAACACTCGCCATTACAATCTTTGGAGATAGAAGTTTTAAAGGGGTCATAATTGAATTGTTTACAGAAACTGCCTAATTCTTGTTTAGACTTCTTAAGCTCCCACTTAAGTCGTTTCTGTAATTTCAAATCTTGACAAATCTTTAATCCTTCTTTATTGACAAAACTGACGAGTTCACCATAGGTGAGCTCATCATAAGGAATACGGTTATCATAAAGGGCTTTAATGGAATTTCTTACCTTTTCACCTAGAAGAGTAGGTAATCCAGCGAGAAATTTTTCTTTCCAAGTTATATGATTTGCATCATCCCTTAGAAATAGTCTGGTAAAGAATGAGGTTTTGTAACATTGAAATTCACTAAGTTTCCTACATCTTAAATTATGTAGTAACTCAGCGTTTTTATCACGAAGGTGTGAAGGGTCACCAATGAAATGGAGGGAAATGGTTAAAATTAGAGTAGCAACAGCATCCTGAATTGGATTGTTGAACTCATCAAGAATAGGGACTCCATTTTCATCGGCTTGAATGGAATTTAGAATGTCTAATTGTTGCTGATTAGTGAGAAGATGATCCCACCAACCTTTTAATTGACCAGTAAAACCGGCAATGAGGATTTCTGATATAGCACGATCAGAAGTTCCTGCTTGGGTTTTATAGGCATTGGCTGCCATAGTCATTTGTTGCAACAATCCTAGGATATTGTATTCAGACATGCCGTCAATATTCCACTCATAGACTGAAGATGCATTATATCGGGATTGATTTAATGCACTTGGTCTATTATCTATTGCTAGATCCGGTGGAGTCTTGACAGTGGGAAGGGCTAATTCCCAATGAATTTTGTTGGCTTTAGGAGTAGAAGGTTCTTCTTTGAAGGCTTCTATATCAGAAGAGGCTATAGACATTTGGTCTTGTTCTAATACTCCAATCTTGCTAGATTGAGGAGTATCAGGGGCTATCTGAACTTTGCTAGATGAGGAAGAAGCAGCTTCTATCCTATCTAGTTGTTCTCTTATGGCTTTAGCAAAATCTGATTTCGACTCTTGAACAAGCTTTTGGCTAGTTTTCGAAACCTGAAGGGGTTTGAAAATAGGTTCCTTAAGCTTTTTGTCAGAATCCGATTTTGTTGGAATAGGATAAGTTGATGGAACAGTAATAGTTGACTTCTGGATTTGGTTTTCTATCCTAGTCAACTGTTTTTCGATTGTATTTAAGTTAGTATTAGAGAAATTATTCTGTTGGATAATACTACTTAAATTTGCCTCAGAATCATTTGGTTTTGGAATTTTGTAAGGTGAAGCGCGAATTTGGACAGGAGGTTCACCGTGATCAACGGTTACACTCCGAAGAGGTGGGTGTTCAGACTCTATAGTTCTATCACTATCAAGAAGTTTCCATTCAGGAACTTTCTTCCTAATAGTAATAGGGTTTGACTCTTTAAAAGGATAAGAGATGTTGCTATCAGAAGAATAAATCTCAAACCAATCAAAAAACAATATATGAATTTTATGAAAATTCACAAATTCATAGTAAGTTTGTTGGATCTCTTTTCTTTGGTTTAAAAAATGTTTGAAAAACCAAAGTCTTTTTTCTTTGTTTAAATCAGAATAAAAATCATTATGCAGAGAAGTTTTATCTAATTCAAATTCCTTTTCAATGACATTAATGACATTTTCTGTAACAGTAGAAAACGTAGGGGAAGTTGGAGGAGAAGGTTCATTCTCTTCCTGACTTTGTACATGTTGATTACTAGTGTAGATCGGATGAGGAACATTAGTTGTGTAATCAACTGATCGGATGGAGGTACTAGGTATATCTGAAGTAGAAAACCTAGGTTGACTTTTTATGGACTGAAAAGGGAGATTTATAACAGAGGGTATTTTTGTAAATTTCCTTTCTAATGAAGGAATGCTTGAGAACGATGCTTTATCAGAAAATCTGGATGAGGTAGATCTTCTGAATGACAGTTTGACTTTACCATCGGAATACTGAGTCACATTTTGCAACTCTGTATTAGGCTCAAGTTGTTTCGGAATCGCTGTTGGAGCGGCTCCTTCAAGAATCCATTCCTCTGGAAGATTTACATCTTTCCATTGGATTGGTTTAGGAATGACCGTGTTTGCTTTGGACAAATCAGTCTGCAAGAGAAGGGTCTCATCTCTTTTCGACTGGTATTTATGCTGTGTGCTAAATGCAGAAATCATGGCTTTGTAAGAAATTTTAAAAATTAATGCAACATGGATGGATCCCTTAATCATATGATAATTATGGGTTTTGATTTGTAAAATCATGCTTTTTAAAATATTTTTGTCTTTAAGTGAAATTGTTATATTTGGATAACAATCAAAAGATATGGGACCTTTACATAGACTAGATTCGATACTACTTAGTAAAGAATCATCAAAAGAGATGAATCGCCCATCTCTAAGGACAGCAAGGATAGAAGTATCCAAGCCTTCTTTGGTCAAAGGTTTTATTCCTACTTGGATTAAACCAATATGAATATATTTGAAATTCTTTTCCTTTAATTTCTTTAAAGATTTTTCTGAAAACAAATAAATTGTTTCAAAAGGCTCTGAAAGAGTTATATCACGTTCTTCAGTTTTTATAATATAATCATGCTTTAAAAGATCAAGCATTTTTGTTTTGTAAATCTTTTCTTTGGAAATTTTTGGAAGTTCCCAACAATCAATTGCTTTATCAAAGTTCTCAATAATGAATTCTTCTGAACTCACAACATGCTTTGACTCACTAGTCTTTCCGGAAGAAGAGCTAGAAAAGGACGATGTTCTACAGATTGGAGGATCCATGGTCAAGACCTTATGGTCTATTTTTGGTTTGGTCAAAATGGCTACAGGTATGGATTTACAGCCCTCAGCGGAATCCTTATCCTAAAACGGGACTTACAACCAGTAAAAATTCACCACAAAACAAAACTTCAAAATAAAACACAAGATTTTAAACACGAAACTCTAAACAGTAAAACACTTTCCTCCCCTTGGCTCTGATACCAGAAGGAAATAGGAAAGTGTTTTACTGTTTTGGGCTTAATATATTATCCCAGTACTGGAACTGGGGCCCGCACCCTTGTGGTGACTCCTGTAAGGCCGATGTGGGGTCACGATGTCGTGGCATAACGTGGAGACGTTACCTGGTTTGGTCCGGGTGGTGCTTAAGTATAAAGTAGCGCATTCTCCTAACAGCTTAAGCTTTTAGGGCGAGTGGTAAGCGCCTTAAGTGGTATCAGAGCCAGCCAGGGTTCGAAACTCGGGGGGGAGGAATGGGCTTAATATATTATCCCAGTACTGGAACTGGGGCCCGCACCCTTGTGGTGACTCCTGTAAGGCCGATGTGGGGTCACGATGTCGTGGCATAATGTGGAGACGTTACCTGGTTTGGTCCGGGTGGTGCTTAAGTATAAAGTAGCGCCTTCTCCTAACAGCTTAAGCTTTTAGGGCGAGTGGTAAGCGCCTTAAGTGTGGTGGCAATTTTTACGAAAACACATCCATCCTTCGATCCTATTTCCTTCTGGTATCAGAGCCAAGGGGAGGAAAGTGTTTTACTGTTTAGGTGATTCTTTGAAATTCTGAGGGTGCATTTTTCAAACCAAAAGGCATTACTGTCCATTCGTATTGTCCAAAAGGAACAGTAAAAGCTGTTTTATATCGATCTTTAGGGTGAATTTGTATTTGCCAAAAACCAGACTTCATATCAAATTTAGAAAAAATGAAAGCTGAACAAAGTTTTTGGAGTAAATCTTTTTTATTAGGTATTGGGTACCTAATCCATTTTAAAGCTTTATTCAAAGGTTTGTAGTTTATCACAAGTCTAGGTACGCCTCTTTCAATTTCAGAATTTTTATTTACGTAAAAAGCAGCACAAGACCAAGGTGATCTGGATTTTACAATGAGTCCTTTAGTTTCAAGGTCAATTATTTCATTTTTACAATGTTGTTCCAATTCCATATTCATTTGGATTGGACGGGCTTTAGTAGGTATCTGTTTCTCATCAAAAGAACTTTCATAAGGCAAATCCACTAAATGCTGTTTTCGGTTCCAAAAAGCAGATGGTAAATCGGCACATATTTCTTTTTCAATAAGGCTTTTGAAATCGGAGATTTTTCTTTGTATAAAGTCATTTTGTAATTGACTTCCAATTCTTTGGAAATTCAAATCTTTTTGTAAACAAAATAAATCATCATGTTTGGACTTATGAATGGCATTAATTTTGTTTTGGTAAACAGAACAAGCTTGACAATGTTTAAATTCCTTGTTTTAGATTTTTCAATAAAAGGAAAAACAAGTTTCTTGTTTTTTACTTTGAAGGATATACTATCATAATTGACAGTATATGGAGTTATAAGATTTATAAAAGGAGTTCCCAAAATGATGGCATGATGAATATCATTTGTGAGGACAAAAGATGTTTTAAAATCAAAACCATTATTATGGATTGAGGCTTCAACCTTGGAACTGACATTCAGTTTGGAATTATTAGCGGCAGAAAGTCTTTCTCTTGTTTTTTCATGAAATCTTTTGGGGACGATGTCTTCTCTAATGCAATTTAAATCGGCGCCAGTGTCAAAAAGGGCAATGGCGTCCATTGCAAAATCATCAGAAAAGATTAAAGTGACTTTAACCAAATACTTTCTTGTGGTGATTTGCTTTAAAACAAATAGGAAATCATTGGGTACTGACTCAATGTTTTCTACTTTAATGTCATCACCATCATCAGGATTAGATTCATTGTCTGAATTATCCTGCAATTGTTTTTGTAAAAGAAGTTGGATAGTATCAGAATCACTTTTTTGTTTTTCTTTTAAATCTCTGATTTCACATTTGATTTCTTTTATCTCTTTCTGAAGATCTTGGATATTAGGAACCGTCTTCTTTGTTTTTGATTTTGATATTGAGTTTATTAAAGGTGACAAAAATTCTGTTCCTGATTTTCTAACCAGAGAATTTCTTCAAAACAGATAATGCCGCCAAAGAAGAAAGATAAGGGTAAAGCAGTTCTCAAAGTTACTGGTTCTCAAGAACCTTCTAAAGAACCCCAGTCAACCCCTTCTAAAGAAAAACTACTTTCTTCTGCCATGCCCATTAAATCTTGGATAGAAATGGTTGAAGAACATGGAGCCCAATACAAATCTATTTCTTCCGATGACCAAGTAAAGCAATGGATGAGTTCCATTACAAAATCTCCAGAGCTCATGCTCGCCCTACAAAACCTTTCTCAAAGCCAAACTTCTCCTAAAAAAGAAATTGATAAACCCTCTTCTCAAAATATTGTTGTGTCTGCTGAAAGCTCATCTTCCCAAATTGTGCTTTCCCAGCCAACACCTTCAAAGAAAACCTCCGATTGGTTTGATAAAACCCATTTTCAAAACATTCTTTCTATGGAAGATGGATTTTACCATACTGATCCTTTTCAAAGCATTTCAAAGTTTTTTCCCAAAGGCTGGTTTTTCAAACCATGGGATTTGACAAAACCCCAGTCTTACTACCAAAGCATCTTAGAAATAACTGAATCCGTTAAATTCAAGCATTTCTTTCTTGATAAAACCCATTCTGAGCCGGCTTATTCCACGGCCACAATCTTAAAAGTTTTGAGCCCAAACTAGTGGGGTGATCTACTCCACAATTTTAAAACCTTTCCTTTAAATTTTGAGACCCGTTTACCACATTGTCGGACTTTTTCCTACTGGAATTACCAACAAGCATGGTATAACACCTTTTTTTATCCAAAACCCTAAAAAATCTCATTCTTGGTTATTTTTCTTTAATCCAAAAATAACCGTCCAAAGCCTACCTAATTGGTTTCATCATTGGTGGAACTTCTTCGGACCAATACCTCAAATCCTAACTCCAAATGCCACAAATTGTTTAAACCTCTTTAAAACCCATTATACTCCTTCTGACTCAGAGAAAAGATTTCCCCCCTTTCTCTGTTTCTGTACAAACTTCTTCCTACCATGGGTTTGGATGTGGAACCTCCGATTTCATACCCATGAGTCCCAAGTCATCCTTCAAAGTCAAATGGTGGTCAAAATTTGATGAACAGTCGAAATTGACTGTTAACATGATCAAAGATTGGCTCTCCTCTAAAAACCTCCTACAACCAACCCTAGAAGCCTCTAAAGCCCAACAGACCTTCCTAACCCAAAAATCCAAAGCCCAGTCTCTATTGGCAAGCGCCAAAACTGAAGATGAATATTTTAAAGCCATGGAACAACTCCTCACCTCAAGATCAAAATCCTCAGTTGCAGACTCCTTTGAAGATGAAGATAATGAT
Organism: Citrus x clementina; assembly: GCF_000493195.1. Taxonomy (NCBI): domain Eukaryota; kingdom Viridiplantae; phylum Streptophyta; class Magnoliopsida; order Sapindales; family Rutaceae; genus Citrus; species Citrus x clementina. Next base: position 9,655,702 of record NW_006262274.1, read on the forward strand.
GAAGACGAAGAGCCATTCATTTCCCTTGGAGACGAAAACGAAGATGATTGTTTCGGCATTTTCTCTCCAGTAAAGCATTGTAAATGATTATTTGATTATTTACTAAAAAAAAAAAAGAAAAAAGAAAAAAAGAAAAAGAGTATTTTTTATTTTTCGGGTGGTCCCCTGGACACAAGTGAGAGCGCACATGTCTCTTCACCCGTATTGTATGTCAGTTTGTATTTTCGTATCTGTACAATGAGCCTACTATTCAAAACTACGATCCAAAGATAACTGTGCACTTAAAGTCCCGCTACAGTGAACAGTGCAGAGTTCCAGATGTTACTGTGCACTTAAAGTCCCGCTACAGTGAACAGTTTAGAGATTTTTGTATATAAACCGAGAGGAAGACTTAGACTCCTCAGGTTTTTCATTTCTCATTTCAGAGCTTCTCTCTCTACTTCTCTTCCTTCTCTCTAAAACTCTCTCTCTCTCTCTCTCTGGGAATAGGAATCTGGAATCCGAAGACAAAGAGGAATTTCTCCTGTCTTCAGATTAATTTCCCATAATTTCCCTTTCTTCTCTACAAAGAAAAGCAATCAATGTAAGCATTCCATTTTTAGTTTCATTAAAGCACTTACAATTTAATTTAAAGCCATTTCAATTCCATGTACTTTAAATTTCTGCAATTTAATTTTTTTTACAATGTTGTTCCAATTCCATATTCATTTGGATTGGACGGGCTTTAGTAGGTATCTGTTTCTCATCGAAAGAACTTTCATAAGGCAAATCCACTAAATGCTGTTTTCGATTCCAAAAAGCAGATGGTAAATCGGCACATATTTCTTTTTCAATAAGGCTTTTGAAATCAGAGATTTTTCTTTGTATAAAGTCATTTTGTAATTGACTTCCAATTCTTTGGAAATTCAAATCTTTTTGTAAACAAAATAAATCATCATGTTTGGACTTAAGAATGGCATTAATTTTGTTTTGGTAAACAGAACAAGCTTTGACAATGTTTAAATTCCTTGTTTTAGATTTTTCAATAAAAGGAAAAACAAGTTTCTTATTTTTTACTTTGAAGGATATACTATCATAATTGACAGTATATGGAGTTATAAGATTTATAAAAGGAGTTCCCAAAATGATGGCATGATGAATATCATTTGTGAGGACAAAAGATGTTTTAAAATCAAAACCATTATTATGGATTGAGGCTTCAACCTTGGAACTGACATTCAGTTTGGAATTATTAGCGGCAGAAAGTCTTTCTCTTGTTTTTTCATGAAATCTTTTGGGGATGATGTCTTCTCTAATGCAATTTAAATCGGCGCCAGTGTCAAAAAGGGCAATGGCGTCCATTGCAAAATCATCAGAAAAGATTAAAGTGACTTTAACCAAATACTTTCTTGTGGTGATTTGCTTTAAAACAAATACGAAATCATTGGGTACTGACTCAATGTTTTCTACTTTAATGTCATCACCATCATCAGGATTAGATTCATTGTCTGAATTATCCTGCAATTGTTTTTGTAAAAGAAGTTGGATAGTATCAGAATCACTTTTTTGTTTTTCTTTTAAATCTCTGATTTCACATTTGATTTCTTTTATCTCTTTCTGAAGATCTTGGATATTAGGAACCGTCTTCTTTGTTTTCTTTTTATCCAAAATTTGAGTAAGATCATAAGAATTCTTTTTAACAATTGGGACTTTAGAAGTCTCGGCTTTATTAAAATCCAAAGTTTTCAAAAGTTTATCAAGATATTCTTTTTGAAGATTTGGATCAGAAATATGCTTTACAAGTTCAAGAAAAGTTTCTTGGTCTTTAGTCAAAACATTGATTTTCTTTAAATATGAATCAGATTCAGATTCACTACTGCTAGATACAGAGTCATCTGAGTCAAAGAGCTCATCAACTTGATATGGATCACTGTCTCCCGACATGGAAGATTCGGAATTAGAAGATTCGACAAGAAGGGGGGCTAATTTGGAAAGGATCTCTTCAGCGAGGTCAAGTTCATGAAGTTTTTTGTTCATCCTGCAATAATTTGCAGTATGACCTTTCATGCCACATTTATGACATATAGCTTCTTTGTAATTGAAAGGGGTCTTTAGTTTGGCTTTAAACTCTTTTCTTTTAGAGAATTTGGGTTTCTTATAAGGCCTCGAAGGTTTCTTATAAGGAAGTTCTCTAAAATTACGGAAGGGTTTCCTAAAATTTTTTGATTTGTAATGTCTCCTGCGGGGTTTAGTAGAACACTCGCCATTACAATCTTTGGAGATAGAAGTTTTAAAGGGGTCATAATTGAATTGTTTACAGAAACTGCCTAATTCTTGTTTAGACTTCTTAAGCTCCCACTTAAGTCGTTTCTGTAATTTCAAATCTTGACAAATCTTTAATCCTTCTTTATTGACAAAACTGACGAGTTCACCATAGGTGAGCTCATCATAAGGAATACGGTTATCATAAAGGGCTTTAATGGAATTTCTTACCTTTTCACCTAGAAGAGTAGGTAATCCAGCGAGAAATTTTTCTTTCCAAGTTATATGATTTGCATCATCCCTTAGAAATAGTCTGGTAAAAAATGAGGTTTTGTAACTTTGAAATTCACTAAGTTTCCTACATCTTAAATTATGTAGTAACTCAGCGTTTTTATCACGAAGGTGTGAAGGGTCACCAATGAAATGGAGGGAAATGGTTAAAATTAGAGTAGCAACAGCATCCTGAATTGGATTGTTGAACTCATCAAAAATAGGGACTCCATTTTCATCGACTTGAATGGAATTTAGAATGTCTAATTGTTGCTGATTAGTGAGAAGATGATCCCACCAACCTTTTAATTGACCAGTAAAACCGGCAATGAGGATTTCTGATATAGCACGATCAGAAGTTCCTGGTTGGGTTTTATAGCCATTGGCTGCCATAGTCATTTGTTGCAACAATCCTAGGATATTGTATTCGGACATGCCGTCAATATTCCACTCATAGACTAAAGATGCATTATATCGGGATTGATTTAATGCACTTGGTCTATTATCTATTGCTAGATCCGGTGGAGTCTTGACAATGGGAAGGGCTAATTCCCAATGAATTTTGTTGGCTTTAGGAGTAGAAGGTTCTTCTTTGAAGGCTTCTATATCAGAAGAGGCTATAGACATTTGGTCTTGTTCTAATACTCCAATCTTGCTAGATTGAGGAGTATCAGGGGCTATCTGAACTTTGCTAGATGAGGAAGAAGCAGCTTCTATCCTATCTAATTGTTCTCTAATGGCTTTAGCAAAATCTGATTTTGACTCTTGAACAAACTTTTGGCTAGTTTTCAAAACCTAAAAGGGTTTGAAAATAGGTTCCTTAAGCTTTTTGTCAGAATCCGATTTTGTTGGAGTAGGAGAAATTGAAGAAATAGTAATAGTTGACTTCTGGATTTGGTTTTCTATCCTAGTCAACTGCTTTCCGATTGTATTTAAGTTAGTATTACAGAAATTATTCTGTTGGATAATACTACTTAAATTTGCCTCAGAATCATTTGGTTTTGGAATTTTGTAAGGTGAAGCTCGAATTTGGACAGGAGGTTCACCGTGATCAACGGTTACACTCCGAAGAGGTGGGTGTTCAGACTCTATAGTTCTATCACTATCAAGAAGTTTCCATTCAGGAACTTTCTTCCTAATAGTAATAGGGTTTGACTCTTTAAAAGGATAAGAGATGTTGTTATCAGAAGAATATATCTCAAACCAATCAAAAAACAATATATGAATTTTATGAAAATTCACAAATTCATAGTAAGTTTGTTGGATTTCTTTTCTTTGGTTTAAAAAGTGTTTGAAAAACCAAAGTCTTTTTTCTTTGTTTAAATCAGAATAAAAATCATTATGCAGAGAAGTTTTATCTAATTCAAATTCTTTTTCAATGACATTAATGACATTTTCTGTAACAGCAGAAAACGTAGGGGAAGTTGGAGGAGAAGGTTCATTCTCTTCCTGACTTTGTACATGTTGATTGCTAGTGTAGATCGGATGAGAAACACTAGTGGTGTAATCAACTGATCGAATGGAGGTACTAGGTATATCTCGAAGTAGAAAACCTAGGTTGACTTTTTATGGACTGAAAAGGGAGATTTATAACAGAGGGTATTTTTGTAAATTTCCTTTCTAATGAAGGATTGCTTGAGCACGATGCTTTATCAGAAAATCTGGATGAGGTAGATCTCCTGAATGACAGTTTGACTTTACCATCGAAATATTGAGTCACATTTTGTAACTCTGTATTGGGCTCAAGTTATTTCGGAATCGCTGGTGGAGCGGCTCCTTCAGGGATCTATTCCTCTGGAAGATTTACATCTTTCCATTGGATTGGTTTAGGAATGACCGTGTTTGCTTTGGACAAATTAGTCTGCAAGAGAAGGGTCTCATCTCTTTTCGACTGGTATTTATGCTGTGTGCTAAATGCAGAAATCATGGCTTTGTAAGAAATTTTAAAAATTAATGCAACTGGGATGGATCCCTTAATCATATGATAATTATGGGTTTTGATTTGTAAAATCATGCTCTTTAAAATATTTTTGTCTTTAAGAGAAATTGTTATATTTGGATAACAATCAAAAGATATGGGACCTTTACATAGACTAGATTCGATACTACTTAGTAAAGAATCATCAAAAGAGATGAATCGCCCATCTCTAAGGACAGCAAGGATAGAAGTATCCAAGCCTTCTTTGGTCAAAGGTTTTATTCCTACTTGGATTAAACCAATGTGAATATATTTGAAATTCGGTATGAAGCCTAAGGTTCCACATCCATACCCATGGATAGAAGAAATTTGTACAGAAACAGAGAAAGGGGGGAAACCTTTTCTCGGAATCAGAAGGAGTATAGTGGGCTTTGAAGAGGTTTAAATAATGGGTGGCATTCGGGGTTAAAATTTGTGGTATTGGGCCAAAAGTATTCCACCAATGATGGAACCAGTTTGGAAGGCTTTGGACAGTTATTTTTGGGTTAAAGAAAAATAACCAAGAATGAGATTTTTTTGGATTTTGGATAAAAAAGGTGTTATACCAGACTTGTTGGTAATCCCAGTAGGAATAAGTCCGGCAATAAGTCCGACAATGGATGTGGAACCTTAGGCTTCATCGAGGATTGATTCCTAAAACCGTTGACCAAAGAGTGATTTTAAACAATTATTTAAAAACACTTAGGATTGATTGCAAAGCTGCAAAACATGTTTTGAAAAAAGATGTTCAAAATATTGCATCAAAACAGATTTTTGCACGATGGCAAGCCATTTTAAGTTAATTTTGATATTGAATATATTAAAGGTGATACAAATTTTATTCCTGATTTTCTAACTCGGGAATTTCTTCAAAACAGATAATGCCGCCAAAGAAGAAAGACAAAGGTAAAGCTGTTTTTAAAGATTCTAAATCTAGAGCAACCTCTAAAGAACCCCAAGCTACCCCTTCTAAAGACAAATTACTTTCCTCAGCCATGCCTATTAAATCTTGGATAGAAATGGTTGAAGAACATGGTGCCCATTACAAAACCACTTCTTCTGATGACCAAGTAAAACAATGGATGAGTTCCATTACAAAGTCCCCTGAGCTTATGCTCGCCTTACAAAACCTTTCCCAAAGCAAGATTTTCTCAAAAGAAGAAAAAGAAAACCCTATCTCCAAAGAAATCTCAAAACCCTCTTCTCAAAATGTGATTGTCTCTGGTGAAAGCTCTTCTTCCCAAATTGTGCTTTCCCAACCATCACCTTCAAAGAAAACCTCCGATTGGTTTGATAAAACCCATTTTCAAAATATTCTTTCTTTAGAAGATGGATTTTACCATGCTGATCCTTTCCAAGCAATTTCAAAGTTTTTCCCTAAGGGCTGGTTTTTTAAACCATGGGATTTAACAAAACCCCAGTCCTACTATCAAAGCATTTAGAAATCACTGATTCAGTTAAGTTCAAATATTTCTTTCTCAGTGAATCTTATTCAGAACCAGCCTATTTCACGGCTACTATTTTAAAAGTTTTGAGCCCAAACCAATGGGGTGACCTACTCCATAATTTTAAAACTTTCCCTTTAAATTTTCAAACACGTTTACCTCATTGTCGGACTTATTCCTATTGGGATTACCAACAAGCCTGGTATAACACCTTTTTTCATCCAAAATCCAAAAAAATCCCATTCTTGGTTATTTTTCTTTAACCCAAAAATAACCGTCCAAAGCCTTCCAAACTGGTTCCATCATTGGTGGAATACTTTTGGCCCAATACCACAAATTTTTACCCCGAATGCCACCCATTGTTTAAACCTCTTCAAAGCCCACTATACTTGGGCTTAATATATATCCCAGTCACTGTTACTGGGGCCCGCACCAATGTTGTGACTCCTATACACCTACCCCGCGCTTGTGGGGCCGAGATGGGGCCACGATGTCGTGGCATAACGTGGAGACGTTACCTGGTGGTCCTGGTGGCGCTTAAGTATAAAGTAGCGCCTTCTCCTAACAGCTTAAGCTTTTGGGATGAATGGTAAGCGCCTTAAGATGGTATCAGTCTCCATATACATCCAACAGCTTAAGCGCCTTAAGATGCAGCTTTGCAATCAATCCTCGATGAAGAGATCTTTTCCAAATTAGCCCCCCTTCTTGTCGAATCTTCTGATTCGGAATCTTCCATGTCGGGAGACAGTGATCCATATCAAGGTCACCAATAATAATAATAATAATAATAATTATTATTATTATTATCATTATCATCATCATAATTTTTTTTAATCATTATATTAATAATAGTAATTATTATTGTTATTGTTATTATATTGTAATTAATACTTATAATTATTCCTAATAGCAACAACAATAATAATTTATTACTACTGTTGTTGTTGTTGTTGTTGTTGTTATTATAGCAATACTATTATAATTGTTAATCATTATAATTAATATTAATAAAAAAGTAGTAGTAGTAATAATAATAATAATTACAACAACAATAATTAGAAATTATTATTGTTGTTGTTGTTACAATTAATACTTATTATTATTTCTAATAATTGTTATTATTGTTGTTGTTATTATTATTATTATTATTATTATCATTATTATTATTATTATTATAGCAATAATATTATAATTATTATCCATTATAATTAATACTAATTACCGTCGTCATAATCATCATCATAATAATAATACAAGAAAGGATAAAATGGAAATTTTAGGATTTGTGAGGGTAATATGATCACTTTAGGGAATGGAATTTCATTCCCACCTTCCCCTATGGGAATGACAATTCTAGAAATTATTCTCAATTTTAGGTGGGGCCCACTTCTCATTTAAGTAAGTAAATACATCATTCATTCTCATTCCTTGATTTCCATTCATTTTCCCAATAAGTAAACACACCATAAGTTGTTTTTTACTCTCTCTCTAATGATGGGATATCAGAAAGAATAGAACGATATGCGTGACCTAGAGATCATAACCACTTATATAGATAACTTTTCCTATTGTTTTTGGGTATTCCTATTTCAGCCATCATAAAAATAGAAATTTTCCTTAAGTCTCTACATATTAAAGGCTCACGCCCTATCAGATACATTAAAACCCAAATTACTGAACACTTTACTCGATCACTTTTAATTGGACTTAACCTTATATGACAGTCGCAAGGCATAAATATTCACATATGAGCCCAACATTGGATTAAGGAGCAAACAATATTGGATTAAAGCTCTAAGATCTCGGACCTAAATAAAGTTATATAGAGTCATGCTCAAGTGTGAACTTCTAGACTACAAAATATAGACTTGAGCTACTACCAGAGTTGTATAGCTATGTAGATTTATTTTATTGTGCTGTACAACTCTAATCATAGTTCAAATTTGGACTTTGTGCGTATATATAAGAAGTAAGGAGGTAATTGAATGAACGTTGCAGTACAGTGAGCAAAAAAAAAAATATTTTCTTGCAGCCATTCTGAACAGCCATTACATTTGTTTGGGGTGGATTTGCTACACCCTTGTTTCTGTGGACTTTGATGTATAAATAACACTTTTGCTCCATTTTGTGTGTGTCTGGTGAGAGAGATTTAAAATATATACGGAGGAAGTGAGTAAATAAATAGTTAATAATAATTCATTAGCAACATAGAAGATATTTATTTACATATATATAGGAATGAAGAAATAAATTAAAAATGAATTCAAGATTTGACTTACTTGGATAGGTCTGCATTCAACTTTGCAACATCCTTATTTTCTTTTGTAAATATCTAAAATATTAAAATAATATCATAGAGATAAGAGGAAAGAGAGAGAGAGAGAGAGAGAGAGAGAGAGATGTAGATGGTTTTAGAAATTGAATGATGTAATTTAAATTAGTTTTTATTTATAAAAACTTGCAAGCAGTGACGGACCCAGAAACTAAAATTAAGGGGGGCTTAGTTCAAAAATTTTTATTTAACTTAGGGTTTTATTTTTAATGTTCACTTGAATACGTTTTAAGTCTTATAAACTCAAATTTTATTACTTTATTTTAAATTCTAAATAATAATGGTAATAAATTATTTATTTTAACTACGTGAAAATATCATTTTTCGAAGTAGTTCCCACAAAATAATTAAAAAAAAAGAATAATGTGGCTAGTGAGCTTTGAACCAAAACTTTAAAACCATCAAATAACACTCTTACTATTGAACTACAAGTCTTTTAATATATGAAAAATGTATCCAATTTTTTTTATGTAACATTTTCAGAATGAGCTTGAGGTACATTTAAAAAACAATTAATGATCCAGAAGGGGGTGAAGCCCCTCCTGGGTCTTAATTGGGTCCGCCCATGCCTACAAGTGTCGATGTTTATGAAATTTGTCAAGGGGCAAGCAATATTTTTTGCATACATTGTTGCGACAATGCAAACAATATATGTTTGTTTGGAGACTTTCATGTCTTCGGCAAAAGTTGTAGAATTTTTCTTGTAGAAGAAATTGGAGCCAATCTGCCATTGATAGATTCGCTGCATGAAAACATGATTAAAAAATACAATTTTATTAATTATAAAAATAACCAAAAAAGCCGGAGTTCTTATAGTATGACAAAAAGATCACTAAATTCTGTTTATTTTTTAAAAAGGTTATACGGATCCTTTCATAAATACATAGGTTATTTTTTCTATTAAAAAATGATCACATACACTCAAATATTTTGTTCAAAAGTAGGGGTGTCAAAAAAGCCCAGCCCAGGCCTGCGGGCTTAGGCCTGGCCCTCACACATGAGTGCCTGGACAAGGGCCCAAGAAAAAAAAGCTCGGAAAAAGCCCAGGCCCACTATGTTTTTTAAAAAATAATTTTATAAATTAGAATAATATAATTAAAATTGAAAAGTAATTTAAAAATAAAAAAGAAAACTTAAATTCTTAACTTATAAATCAATTATGATTCAAAAAAGCTAAAATTATGATACTAAATTCTCTCTTTTGTGTCAATTAATTAAGATAGCATTTAAATTAGAAAATTCAGTATTAAAGATAATTAAAGTTATGAGCTTTTATTTAATTTATTTATTATTTTAATCTGAAATATTCATTTTCTTTAATTTATCTATGATTGTAATAACTCGTTGATCATTAATTTATTTTAAATTTATAATAATTTAAAAAATTTAAAATAAATAAATAAAGTCCAAGTCCGACCCAGGCCCGCACGCTTAACTGACAGTGGACCTGAATCTGGGCTTGAAAAAACCCGGCTCAAGCCCGCTGTTTGCCATCCCTATTCAAAAGAGAGGTCAGTGTAACCATTTATGAAAACAACGAAATTTCAAACTAGAGGATGTTGTAGTTATTTTTTGTAACAAAAAAAAAAAAATTAAGAAACAAGAAGGCAAAAAGAAATAACGAACCATCTTGATGTTGGAGAGATCTAGTATATTTTCGAGGGAGAGGAGTAAGGAGAATGACACAAGAGGGACAAAGAGAACTTGAGCTATTTAATTACGGGTCAGGCTACAGTACAACTGTGGTACCGTGCCACAATTACACCAGCCGTTAGATCCACTCAAATGAGTGGGGTCCACTTGAATAAGTGGGAATCTAATAGTTGGGTGCAACTATGGTACGGTACCACAGTTGCACCACAATTTTATCCTTTAATTACAGATGAGCGTCTCGTATTGGTATCCCAAAATTGTCAAATTAATGCAGTGGGATTCTGTTAGGTGTGCACACATATTAATGATTATTGTTAATATATTTTATGAGACCTCATAAAATTTCAAGATATTTGTATTACATTTAATTAATTAGTATAATACAATTTAATTTTGGGAATGAGATCACTATTCACAGCTGTAATTGAAAAAATAAATAAACATTATTTAATTGAAATTCAATATGATTTGGAATGTTGAATTCTCCTGAAACGGCAAAGCCTGAAAGCTCGTACCTCATAAGTTGGTGTGGGACTTTTCTTTATTATCTATTTATTTATTTCACTGTCTTGGAAATTTGGTTCAGCTAAACCTGCAATTAACAATCCAAGTACGAGAGCGCAAGTCTGTGATTGGTTCTTCCCTCACGCCCAGAACTCGTAGCCTTAACTATTGGCTATTTTGTGATTGGAACCATTTACAACGTCAAATAAAATAAGTTCCATGCGTAGAACGAAATTTCAAGCAAACGAAGGGCTAACTAAAATTTTACGAAATAAAATAAAATAAAATTATGAGATCTAAACTAAGAGATGAAAAAAGGAGAAATAAAAAGAAAAAATAATAAATGAGAAAAGAAAATAACAAATAAACCTGTTTCCGGCAACAACGTCAAAAACTTAAATAAATACACCTTTTCAGCAATAGTACCAAAAACTTGATATGACTTAAAAGTATTAATTATTCTTAGGTATAAAAGTTTCTTGTTATAATACAATCCAGTGAGTTCAGAATCGATACACGGGGAAAATATTTAATTTGTAATTTCTTTTAAATTATCTAAGAACTAAAAATAAAATTTAAATAAATGCTATTTAAATTAAGTAAAACTATAAAAATAAATTAGTTAAGGCTATCATCACTGATGTTTACCCTGGGTCAAACCGCGAAACTAATGCAAACGACGCTGTTTCATGAATTTATTTATTTTTTGTTTTAATCGGCATCAAAACTATGCCGTTTGCTGTGTTTCTCATCTCTGTATCATTTATTTCACACAAGTCTTGGAAACTGAAATCGATTTCGCATTCACCAAGATACCAATTCCGTGCATATCAGATTCTACAATTTGAGAGGAAAATCTACTTTAAGAACATAGAAGAAGTTCGCACAAGCCTTTCCAAACAATTACGCCAAGATAATGAACCTATTAGTGCCCTGCCTAGAAGATAACGCCTAGTCAACAATCAAAGATACCAGGACAACCAAATGAAATGGACTAAAATTAACCCAAGAACCATCAACTAATCGGAATCTTGCATCAATTTAATTCGCCAAGTACTTCCCGGTCACTTAAGCCAACAAGAAATTAGGCTAAGCCTTCAAGAAACAAAGCCGCTTGAATGAACACTCAAGGCACCAAAAATTTCAGCAATCACACTCTTCACCATATCATCCATCTCCTCTTTCATTGCCTCCCCAATAACCCCTTTGAATCCCTCATCACTCTTTCCCTCAAAAGCCACCCAATCCTCTGCTATCCTTACTTTGCACCGTCTTGATTCTACCAATCAATGCTGGCACCATCAACCTTAACCCACCTTCAATTTGCTTAATTCGTGGCATTAAATTCTTGGACACATTACTCCATGCCATGAAAGAGGAATGAGATTTCAAGACTATTGCGCCAAGACGGGAAGAGAAGCTCGAGTAGTTTTCTTGGGTGGCCACATTGTCTAATGCGTAGTAATAGGAAAGAAAATGGCTAATGAGGAGGTTGACGTGAGAGTAGAGGAGGGTTTGCGATGAAGAAACAGATTTGTGAATGAGAGAGAGGGAGGAGGTTTTTTGTAGAGTGTTGCACCTGTTTGTGTAGTAATCTTTGAAGGCAAGTGTTTGCGATTTCTTGCGAGAGAAAAGAGAAGCAAATGATCTTGGCATCTTTGAAGAAGATGATGATTTGAGCTTGATGTGAGCAAATTCGTTGTTTCTTCTTAAGCAGTCAAAGAAAAGGAGACATGAAAGGGGAAAGGGAAAGACGAGAAACGAAGAAGTGAAGGGAAATATTTGGCAAGCAAAATGCGCCATTTTTGGCTTTAGTTTTGAAACGGTGCGTTTTGAGTTTTCGGGGTTTGACCCAGGGCAACTATCATTTTCCTAAGGCTGATGATTAATTTAATTTATAGAATTAAAATGGAATTTGATTAAATCATTTTTTTGTACTAAGGGTTATAATTGAAATAAAAATAATTGTTGAAATTAAATTACACATAATTAAAATTAAAATAACTAAAATTAAAAATAACACCAAATTTATTCATGAATTAAAATTCAAACTTCTAAAATAAATTATAAGAAAATTAAATACAAACGAAAAGAAAAATTTTTTAGAAACTAAGTCTTCCGTTTCTCACCCCTCTAGTGCATACTACCTCCCGCACCTTCCTTTAATTCTCCTCTCCTTTCCTAACTATTAAATTCGTAATTACAAAAATAAAAAAAAATACAAAACACGTTAAACTAAAAACTGCAAGTCCGTAGTTGACAGCACGCGCCCACGCCTTATCAACAAAGTTTTTCTGACGCTCATAATTTCTCCAAGAGAACTATCATCCTTAAAAATCATCTTGTAGCTCAAATTTATCACCAATCAATATAATTGCACCTACAAAAGTAAAACACAAGTAAATCACTATTATTAAGTGCAAAACATCGATATTAAGGGAAGTAAACAATGCAAAACTAGTGCATAAATTGCACTCTAACATTTATTCATGAATTAAAATTCAAACTTCTAAAATAAATTATAAGAAAATTAAATACAGACGAAAAGAAATTTTTTTTTGGAAACTAAGTCTTCCGTTTCTCACCCCTCTAGTGCATACTACCTCCCGCACCTTCCTTTAATTCTCCTCTCCTTTCCTAACTTTTTTTTTTCTTATTTGTTTCTAGTGTCCTGGCCTCATCGCTCCCATTTCCTTTTATAGGAAAAGAAAGACTCATCCTCCTTTTTATTTTATTATTATTTAATTTTTTTATTTTTTAACATTGCAAAAGATAAGCAAGTGGCAGGTGGCTGCTACTACTGATTTTGGCAAAGTGGCTCCACATTTTTTTTTAAAATTTTATTATTATTTTTTTAAATTAATACAATCCAACCTCTTTGTCTCCTGCATTTGGTTTTAATTCCTCCTTTATTCTTGAAATATATCTATAATATAGAAATGAGGTAAAATTAACGTAATGCAATTTAATTTAACATAAAATTATATTAGGGAAGTATTAAGCTAATTTATAGGTTATGAGTGCATTAATAAACACTATAAGTGAAAAAATAAAAATTTTAACCTTTATTGAATGTATACTTTCTAGAGTTAATCAAACAGCAACATCACAACTTCACCCTTTTCAATCTTTATTCTTGAATTTCCTCTCAGGGCAGTCTTTCTTAAATTGTCCTTTATGGCATTGGGAATATTTCAAGTTCTTTGGCTTTGATTTAGACCTTTTTTTTCTTACTTGTTGAACTTTTTTTTTTTTTTCTAATCTTCTCCTTGCAACCGGACTCTCTGGTTCTTTCACTTCTTTTTGTATGACTTGCTTTGAATTCATAGTCTCTTTTACATTTGCCATTGCGAGTGTTTGTCTTCCATACATCAATGTATCGACCAGATGCTCATATGAGCTCGGTAGAGAGCACAACATAATCATGACTTTATCTTCATCAACAATTTTACATTTATGTCTTTAAGATCTAGGATGATCTTGTTAAAGGCATCAATATGATCTGAAATTGATGATCTTCCTCCATTTGTAGAGTATATAGTTTTTTTCTTGGTCTCAAGCCTCTTTGTCATGATTTGTTGGTTTATGTGTCTTCAAGTTTCTTCCACCACCCTGAAATACAAGTATGCAACCCAAGAGGGGGGGGGGGGAATGAATTGGGATTCTAAAAAAATTATTCAATTTATAAAGAAAAACTTAATGCAAATATAATCCAAATTCAAAGCAATAACAATTAAGTTGATCACAATATAAAAAGATAAGGGAAGAGAGATTCAAACACAGAGTTTTTTACGTGGTTCGGCCAACCTCGCCTACGTCCACGCCTCAAAGCTTTCCGGGCTTGAGGATTCCACTAAGCAAGCCTCCAAGGCTTCAAATGCTTACACTTGACTTCCAAGGTGTCAATAAACCTTTACAACAAGAGATTATCCCTAATCTCTTAACCTAAGTGTATCCCAACACTTACAATCACTCAAAGTAAAAGATTACAAACTATTTTGCCTCTCACAATATATAAGATTACACAATGATGCTTAATATGTGAATAGATGAAGCAAGAATGTGTTCTAAGCTCTATGAAGATTGTATTCTCGAATATTAGCTCAATGGTCGTGTTGTGATCAACCTTGTTTGAATTTGAATGAGCTTATTTATAGTTGGAGCTTAAAAATTAGCCGTTACAAACTGTCAGTCCGAAAACGGTTCGCCGTTAACCATTAACGGTTAACTATTTACGCTGGTCAAAAGTTACCGTTGGGCCAAATTTCAAATAAATGGTTTGTTGTTTAGGATTAATCTTTCGTCGTTAATTTCCAGGGATCTGCAAGATGAACATCAGTTATCCGTTTACACTAAACGGTTAAGGATTTGTAAGAAGTGACTTCTCTGGATGTTATCGGTTAACCGTTTGTAATAAACGGTTAACCGTTTGTCTCCAGTAACCTGCAAAACAATTCAGCCTTAACCAGTTTTGTTAATCAGTGATTCTGGATGTTATCGGTTAACCGTTTAGATAAACGGTTTACCGTTAAGTTCCAGTGGCCTTCCCATCTTTTGTGTTTTCCGTTTTTCATAAACGGTTAGAGCTTTAGGCATTATGTTGCTCTCTGGATGTTAATCGGTTAACCGTTTAGAGGAAAACGGTTTACCGTTTATTTCCAGAATCACATTTTAAACCAGTTTTTGCAAAGAAACTTTTTCTAATATGAAAGTCCATCTTTTATGAATCTTTTTCGTTTATTAAGGAATAGCTCCAACATTTTTATCAAAAACCATTTAAAGTTTGTTATCATCAAAATCAATATTATTAACATATTCATGTTAACACACCCAACTGCTTTCTTTCTCCACCAACTTCTCTCAAAACATTATCACCAAGACTCAAAATAATGGCACTATGTGCCCTATATATCATGAATATTAGGTAGATTATCATCAAATACTTTTCTTATTTTTCTTGGATCTAGATGATTCTCTAAGAGCCTCTGCCAGTCCTTGATGTACTAAAAGTGGACCATCTTGAGCCTCCAGAGATAAAAGTCATTTTCCTTGTAAACTTATCCACTTTTAATTTGAAATTGACGTCTTAATAATGCAAAACTTAATAAAGAAGCTCCGATACCAATTTGTTATGGTTGAACCAACAAAGTGCTGACTTCAAGAGTCACCCCCAAGATCCAATCTCAAGCTTAACATCCTTAAATTAAGTATCTAATTATTTTGTCAAAGTGTCTAGCTTCTGTCACAAACCCAACAAGAATTAAGCACAAGAGAGCAATTAGAATCAAAGAAAGAACACAAGGAATTATAGTGGTTTGACTTTGAGTAGTCTACATCCACTGTGAAGACCAAATAGAGATTTCACTATTATTTGAATATTCAAAATACAAGATTGAACAAAATGTAATTGAACAACATGAGCCTAAAAACGAAGCTTGAGAGCTTTTATACATAGAAAGAATCATCTAGAATTCACCCCCAACCGCCAGCTCAAGTATGGTTATGAGTTTGTTACAAAACCCAGAAAGTTCCCGCTGATAACAACCTCTTAAATAGCTGTAAGACATGGGCAAAACTTTCATTCAATCTGACCTTCAAAATGATAATACTAGCAGTTGTAACAAGTAAGTAACTCACGTGTTGAGGAGATTTGCTCGAGGTTAAAAGAATCACCTCTCAGTCTAGTTGATAACTAAAATTACTTCATAATCAAGTTGGTATGATCGATGATGAGCATAATTTATATACGTATTTTACCTTTAATTATATAATTATTAGTTATTTTTAATTAATTGAATTATTTTATTGCATAGGGAATTAATTGGAGATTGGGAAATAAAAAGTGCATAAAGAATAACAAGTTTGGGAAAGCATCAATCAAAGCCGTGACACAATTAAAAGTTTATAACATATGAAACCAAGAGTAATTTGCACTTAAAAAGAATTTCAATTATTCAAGTGACCTGGACGTGCATGGCATTATAATGCATGGAAAGCAACTTAAAGGGGCCCACACTTGGCTTTTACAATTGGAAAAAGGAATCCTAGTGCAAGCTTAATTGGTGATCACGTGTGAGAGCTAAAGCAAATAAAAGGGCAAGCCTTTTGGCTTTAGGATTTAAGAGGTGGGGCCCATTTCAAAGATTATAAAAGTAAGCTTTTGGCTTTTGGAGAAGGGGAGCCGCGAGAGGAAAAAGAGAGCTGCAGACGCAAGGATTCGGCACAGAAGAAGAGTAGCGAGAGCAGCAATATTTCGGCTTCCCATGGCTGAATTTATTTATTTTGTTGCTCCCAATTCAAGTATGTCTAGCTAATTTTCTTATACTGAGGTTAATGATGAAACTCTATTCAATGAAATAATTATCTTTTTATTTATTTAATTCCCTATATATGTTCTTTGATGATTATGATTTTTATTTCACATGATTAATTGGATGTTAGTAAAATCTTTTCATCAATTCTGTCATGCATTATTGATTGTTAGGATTAATATTCGATTAAATATATGCTTGGATCTATAAAGTTTATACATGATTATCTTTGATTTTATGTCTTTCATTAAATTGTTTACTTAGAGTGCTTAAGAAAATTTTGACTCTTTGTTATTCAATATGTTTATATGGGATGCTTAGATGTCATACTATTAAGTAGAAAAAGAACCTACATTAGATTTAATTACTTGGGCTTAATTGTTATATTTATGAGATGACATAGATTGATTTCGAGTTGTCACTCTAAAATTGGGGATTAATTAATAATTAGATAATTACTATTTGCATAGTGGTGGATTCTGAAACCTTGGTAATTCTTATCTTATCGAATTCTCCTTTATTTTAATTGCTTCCTTAGTTTAATTAGTTTGATTTCTCTTAAAACTCAATTTGGTCAACTAGGTTAGGATTAATATTAATTTTGGATTTAAATTAGACTTTTCAATTTATAACAATCCATGTGGGATCGACCTGGTTACCATTATTCTATTTCTAGATTCGTGCGCTTGCGAGTATATTAAAATTTTCACAACAAGTTTTTGGCGCCGTTGCCGGGGATTGTGCTAGAAAGTCAGTTTAATCTAGGTTGATTTGATTCTTCCACTAGTTATAATTTAGGTTGTCTTTTATTTTTTAATTAAAAAAACTTTTATTTGTCTTTAAATTCATTGTTTGGTTGTTTGATTTCTTTTATTTTTAAATTTCGTTTATTCTCATTTTTTGGTTTATTTTATTTTATTTTTCTTTCTTTCCTTGTCTAGTTAGTTTATGAGTGTTTGGGAACGTGATTCAACAAATCGTTTGGTTAAAAGAGAGTCGAAAATTGATAGTAGTTAAGCTAGTTCTTCTCAAGTCATGGATGACCCAAATAGATTATTGTCAATACTACCACCAGTGCAAGTAGAGAAAACCCTTAGAGAATACTTTTCACCACTTGCAGCTAACCAACCATCTTGTATTGTGTTGCCACAAACTACAACAACACACTTTGAGCTTAAGCCCTCAGTCATTCAACTTTTACCATCTTTCCATGGGTTAGAGAGAGAGGATCCATATTTGCACATTAAGGAATTTCTTGA
This sequence comes from Citrus x clementina, assembly GCF_000493195.1. NCBI lineage: Eukaryota > Viridiplantae > Streptophyta > Magnoliopsida > Sapindales > Rutaceae > Citrus > Citrus x clementina. Next base: position 9,673,674 of record NW_006262274.1, read on the forward strand.
CATATGCTCTACATTCCGTTTTCAAAATTTTAATGATGAGTCAATTAGGCTTTGTATGTTCCCTTTCTCATTAAAAGACAAAGTGAAAGCTTGGTTGAATTCGCTTCCTACTGGGTCTATAACTACATGGGATGAATTGAGTAATAAGTTTCTCTCCAAGTTTTTCCCTATGTCTAAAACAAATGCCCCTAGGAGAGAGAAAAGTGATTTTTATCAAAGAGAGGGTGAGCAATTTTATGAGTGTTGGGAAATATTTAATGATTCACTCTTTAAGTGCCCCCACCATGGTTTTGAGAAATGGAGACTTATACAATGCTTTTATAACGATTTAACCATGTCGAATCGTCATATGGTAGAGTCTATGAATGGTGGGAGATTTTTTAATCTACATAAAGGGGCTACATGGGATTTCTTTAATTCACTTTCTGAAAATTCTCAACAGTGGGATTTTTCAAATCAAAGGGAAAAATTATCTCAAGTTTCTAGAAAGGGTCTATACGAAGTTAAAGATGACTTTGATGTGAAAGCCACTCTAACTACACTTTCTAGGAAAGTAGATGCCTTAGCTCTGAACCAATCCATGAATCATCATCCTAGTGTAGCTAATGAGGTTTGTGCTATTTGTTTTAACTTGTCTCATACAACACAGAATTGTCCATCATTACCAGTCTATTAAAAGGCTTATTCTGAGCAGGTATATGCCTTACATTCATATGAGAAAACCTCTAATAGTCCATATTCATCCACATATAATCATAATTGGAGGAATCACCCTAATTTTTCTTGGAAACAAAATCAACCTTTGTCAAATCAAGGAGGGCAATAATTTAACATGCCCAATCAACAATTTGTCCCTTCTAACCAAGTATATCCTCCTGCCCAACAACCTATGTCTCAATTTGTTGCACCCCAACAAAGAAAGTCTTCTTTAGAGGATACACTTCAAAGTTTCATTCAGTCAACCCAACAATCTTTTCAGTCAAATACTCAAGCTATTCCGAAGCTTGAACATCAATTGGGTCAATTACCAACTACTGTAGCGGAGAGAGAAAAAGGAAAATTCCCAAGTCAACCAATTCCCAATCCTAAAGGAGTGCATGAAGTTGAATTGAGTTCAAGCCATCAGCATGAAGAAGCAAAATCTGTTATGACCTTAAGAAGAGGAAAGTTATTTGACAACAAGGTGGAGGTTCAAACAAGGAAGATATCTAAGCCTGCTTCTTCAGATCTAGTTCCATCACATGAGTCATCAACAAATGATCCAGAAGAGAGTGGCCCACCAGCTTACATTCCCAAGGCTCATTTTCCTCAAAGGTTAGCAAAGGTAAAGAAAAGGACTTCAACAGGTGAGATTATGGAAATCTTCAAGCAGGTAAGTATAAACATCCCTTTACTCGATGCTATTAAGCAAGTTCCTTCCTATGCCAAGTTTTTGAAAGATTTATGCACTAAAAAGAGAAATTTGCATGTCACTAAAAAGACGTTTTTAACTGAACGAACTAGCAATTTACTTCAATGTAAAATGCCACCAAAATTTAAGGATCCTGGTTCTCCTACTATCTCATGTGTTATAGGGAACTAATGTTTTGATAAAGCATTATTGGATTTAGGTGCTAGTATTAATCTCTTGCCTTATTCTGTTTACATGCAACTTGGACTAGGTGAGTTACAGCCAACTTCCATTGTATTGCAACTTGCTGATAGGTCAATATAAATACCTCGTGGTATTATAGAGGATGTGTTGATACAAATTGACAAATTTTATTATCCTATTGATTTTATTGTTATTGATACTCAGCATGTACAAGATCCTAAGAAACACACCCTAGTTATTCTAGGTCGTCCCTTCTTAGCTACAGCTGATGCTCATATTAGTTGCAGGACTGGAAACATGCAATTGTCTTTTGGTAACATGACCATGGAATTAAACATTTTTAATGTTCCCAAGCATACACAAGAAGATGATGAAGTCATTGAAGTAGATATGATAGAAGCATCAATTGATGACCCACTTATTTCTAACCACTGTGACACTCCATCAATACCATGCACAACTGACTCTGATTTCTCTGTTGATGTTGATAGTGGTATTGAAAAAGTTAATACTTTACTTGATTCGACTCTTATCATAGATTTAATTAAGTGGAAAGAAAAGATTGAGCCACTTCCTCATGAAGAGAAAATTGAACCATTCAAGTTAGAGCTACTTTCTAAAAAAGTGCAACATAGGTCACATTCTGACATGAAAAATGTGGTAAGATCTAAAGTGCTTAAATTATTAGATTTTTCTACTACTTCATATAACTCTCAGGAATGCTTAGAACAAAAGAGATCAAAGCAGTGCGATATTGAGGAGTTTCATTAACATCATCCTTTTATAGATAAAATGCTTCAGTGCTTAATCAATTATGTTTTCTGGTATTTTCTGTATAATTGCTTTGATTTTCACCAAATTCTTATTGATCCTGGTTGATTTGTTGTTTGCATTAATTAGTTAGTTTAGTATAGGATTTTATTTATTTTGGTTTTTTTATTATTTATATTTTTTCTAACATTTTCTTTTTAGTTGTCATTTTCTTTTAAGCTTTCCCAACCCATCCAGGTGTGTCTCTCCAACTTTCATTTTTATTATTTATATATATATTTTTTTCTTTCATTTGTTTGCATGCTTATCTTTTGTTTGTGAAACATTAAGGACAATGTTCCAAATAAGTTTGGAGGTGGGAATAATGTGTGCTTTGTTTGTTATTAAAAAAAACCAAAAAAATTCAAAAAAAATTCAAAAATTCAAAAAAAAATTGTGTTTTTTGTTTTTATGTGAAAAGCCAATGATAAGAATTTGATTGACAATGAATATGGTTTTTAGAAAGGGTTGAATATTGTCTTAGTTTATACTTGATTCTTGTGTTAGTTCCTCTTGATTGAGATTCTTTAAACCATGAGCACTAATATCAGTTCTTTCATGATTTTGACTTGAAATTTGAGATTGATGTAGCCTGAGTTGAGAATTTTAGATAGAGTAAATGACTGTTTGTCTTGATTCTTATCTCCACAATACAAAATAGTATACACAGGCGCCAGAGTTAGAAATAACTACCTATAACCCTTAAGAGTGAAGCTATCCTTGAGTAATTTGGGCCTATGTACCACAAGTATGTAGAGGATAATCTACCATGAGAAGAAGACTACCTTAAGGGGTAGAGTGAAAGCTCCTGACTATGGTTACAAAAAAAAGGAAAAAGAGGAGAAAAAGAAAAAAAAATCAAGTGCATGTGCTAAAAAAAAATCAAAAGAAAATGCACATAAAAGCCTGTGAGAGGAAAAAATTGGAGATCAAGATGATAAGATTAGTTTGACCTACTCTTTTCTTTGTTTGAGGCGAAGGTTGTTGATATTGAAGATTTTAGGAATGAATTTGATTGAATTGATTTCACACACACACACTAACTACAAGAATCGAAAGAGAGATGAAATTGATTATTGAATTAAAGTTAGAACTTTGCCAATATTTGAAATTTTCTTTGAGCTATATAATTTATGCAATCTTTGAGGCTATTTTCATATTTTATTTAAAGTTTTTTTCTTTTTATTTTATTTTATTTTATTATTTTTTTAAAAAATGATGTTTGTGGGTATCATCACTGAAGCCCTCACGAGACTATAACTCGTCCACTAGGGCCGCTTAGGGGTTTAAAGGCTTGTTGCATACGCTAAATGCAATCGCGATTACCTGCGAAAGTGGTTTAGTTAGGATTTACTTTTTGTTTTGTTATTTTTATTTTTGTTTTTAGTTTTAGCTTTGCTCGAGGACTAGCAAAATCTAAGTTTAGGGGTATTTGATGAGCATAATTTATATACGTATTTTACCTTTAATTATATAATTATTAGTTATTTTTAATTAATTGAATTATTTTATTGCATAGGGAATTAATTGGAGATTGGGAAATAAAAAGTGCATAAAAAATAACAAGTTTAGAAAAGCATCAATTAAAGCCGTGACACAATTAAGAGTTTATAGCATATGAAACCAAAAGTAATTTGCACTTAAAAAGAATTTCAATTATTCAAGTGACCTGGACGTGCATGGCATTGTAATGCATGGAAAACAACTTAAAGGGGCCCACACTTGGCTTTTACAATTGGAAAAAGGAATCATAGTGCAAGCTTAATTGTTGATGAGAGCTAAAGTAAATAAAAGGGCAAGCCTTTTGACTTTAGGATTTAAGAGGTGGGGCCCATTTCAAAGATTATAAAAGTAAGCTTTTGGCTTTTGGCTTTTGGCTTTTGGCTTTTGGAGAAGGGGAGCCGCGAGAGGAAGAAGAGAGTTGCAGACGCAAGGATTCGGCACAGAAGAAGAATAGCGAGAGCAGCAATATTTCGGCTTCCCATGGCTGAATTTATTTATTTTGTTGCTCCCAATTTAAGTATGTCTAGCTAATTTTCTTATATTGAGGTTAAGGATGAAACCCTATTCAATGAAATAATTATCTTTTTATTTATTTAATTCCCTATATATGTTCTTTGATGATTATGGTTTTTATTTCACATGATTAATTGGATGTTAGTAAAATCTTTTCATCAATTCTGTCATGCATTATTGATTGTTAGGATTAATATTCGATTAAATATATGCTTGGATCTATAAAGTTTATACATGATTATCTTTGATTTTATGTCTTTCATTAAATTGTTTACTTAGAGTGCTTAAGAAAATTTTGACTCTTTGTTATTCAATATGTTTACATGGGATGCTTAGATGTCATACTATTAAGTAGAAAAAGAACCTACATTAGATTTAATTACTTGGGCTTAATTATTATATTTATGAGATGACATAGATTGATTTCGAGTTGTTACTCTAAAATTAGGGATTAATTAATAATTAGATAATTACTAGTTGCATAGTTGTGGATTCTGAAACTTTAGTAATTCTTATCTTATTGAATTCTCCTTTATTTTAATTGCTTCCTTAGTTTAATTAGTTTGATTTCTCTTAAAACTCAATTTGGTCAACTATGTTAAGATTAATATTAATTTTGGATTTAAATTAGACTTTTCAATTTATAACAATCCCTGTGGGATCGACCTCGTTACCATTATTCTATTTCTAGATTCGTGCGCCTGCAAGTAAATTAAAATTTTAACAACAATCGAGGTCACCGAATTACCTCTTAATCGAGGTAATCTGCTTGAGATCATTGAATAACCTCCAAACACCTCCACTTAACTTCTCCTAGAAGTTTATTTGCTCTTTGTTGAGGGGAGCAGCATGTGCATCACTTATTGCAAATGTCATTCATCTCCCAGAGGCTCTAGAACCGACATGTCATATACATTCTGAATATATAGACGACATATCAAGCGCGATCAGAAACTTAGATTTAAGCTTCATCCTTCAATAATTTCTATCAGTAAACAAGTCATCTTTAAGACGTAAAGACCCGGCAGAAGGGGCCTGCCGTTTCTGGCTTTCTTGTAAAGCTTCCAGCTCCTAATAATATGAATAAAATCAGATAAAGAGAGTTATTGTTACAAATAATAAGAATAAGAAAAATCAAAGTCAGAGATGAAAGCCTTACCTCATCGCTTACCTCATCAATGGCAAACTCAACAATATTTTCTCCAGCAAAGCAATCTGCAGATTATAGAACACTTAGATAGAAGTTTATATACAATTTTTTATTTTGATAAAAGACTATAAAGACATCATGCAAACTTCATATCTGTTAGGACACATACAGTTGGAATCCATAATGGCCTAAATACAACCGAATAAAAAAAAAAACTGAAGACATAATTCCTTTCTGAGAACATATATCGTAAGGAAGAAGATTAGATATAAAATGGCTGTAAGAAATATTAACCATTAATTTGAATCTAGACTAAATTAAAACATTAAAATTAAATGTCATGATATCTTTCACGAAAATACAAAGTATATACAAATCCAAAAGTTTGTATTTTAAAGTTCAGTGTAATTTATTCTCAACATAATTTATATTATAAAGTTCAGCATGAATCCGAAAGTTTCAAATGCATCTTTATCAATTGATAGCCTGCAATAGAAGCAATAATATAGTAAAATGTACAGGATAAATTAACACCATATTTACGTATAGGATGAGTTTGGTTGAAGGATCAAAATGTGGGAATGGAATATTCTTTTAAACTTCATCCAAATCCCTTATTGATGCTCTCAAAGAGTATTGGGATTATCTTATCCTGAGCCCACAAGATAATCCCAACTTTATGAAGAAAGTTATCTCATGGGTGGCGATAGGACTGGTTGGGAATAATTTTAAAAAGCAATTATTTATACTTAATAATTTCTCAATATTAAAATTATATAAATATGTACTAAGCATAATACAAGTTTTATAATAATAGAATATTATAAATAAAAAATAAAACAAAAAAGTTATTTATTTATCATGAAAATAAAATATTAAAAAGTAATTATATTTGTTTAAATATTTTAGTAACATTATTAATTTAAATTTATTATTAACTAATTTTTTATTTGATTAATAGTATAAATATTGTAATTTTCGCTTGTTTTAAACACTAAAATATAACACAATTTTAAATTTAAATATATAATTTTATTATTATAAAAGTAATGTTTTTATTATTATAAAAGTAACGTCTATATCTTTCCATTAAACTTAAAATAATATATGGTCGTTTTTATTATCTTTAACCTAATTTAATGTTAAAATTATATATACATTACAATCTAATCCAATGTTGTATTATGCCGAACATGAAAGGTCATGAAATATAATCTTATCTTTATCAAATCTTATTTTAAGTCATATAGCTCAAGTCATATTCAATTATATCTCATCTAATCCTATCCTATCCAGCGCACCAAACAAGCATATATATGTGATTAAGAACTAAAAAGACTATAGCTAGAAGCATTTCTGTTAGAGTTTCTCCTAAAACATAGATATCCAGAGACAAGCTTTTAGAATGTTAGAAATATAATCACTCAGGGATGTAAGTCGAGATAGTTTACGGTACATTAAGTCTGTAATACTAACGCTAGCTAGATTCGAGCCCCTCTCAAATCCAAAAGCCATATAGCTTTCCGAACACATTTACTGAATGACCAACATCAATTTCTTCTGCAAGTGATAAAGGACAAATACAACAATATATGATAACTAAAAGAACAAATTCCCTTTCAAGAAGTTCCCAGATCGCAACTTCAATGGACCATTCCATAAAAGATTCATTATAGGAAACTGCTATTGCGTTTTTATGGAATTAAAATGAGGAGAATATTCAAAGGAACCCTTAATTCTTTAATTTCGGAGGAATTTGGGGATTAAATTGCATGTGTTATATATGCTTCCGTTTTCGTTTCTATTTCAACTAAATTGCACAAGTCAAGTCACATAGCAGCAGATTTACGTGCATCCAGTTTTGGAGTGGCAGAGATAGACCAATTGTACCGAGGCTATTATATTTAATGTACTAATTAATGTTATGGATAATTAGTGAGCAGCCTAACAAATAACTTGTATCACAATTTACAGCTTCAACTGACAAAATAATAAAATTAATGACTCTATGTATAGCTAAAAACTCTAATTCATAATAATAATAAGGGAGTTCAAATAAAACAGCGGCTAATAAAATAGTCGGTCACTACAAGTAATATGAAGAAACACCAAGCTTTAGAGTTTGTCATTTATTAATGATTTCTTCGTCAAATTAATCCAGTGAGCTTGTTCAGAGACCCAACTTGTTCAATAGACGAGGAAAATTGCTTGAATTCGAAGAATTTTGACAGAGATAAGAAACCTACAAGGAGGGAGGATTAATAATTAGAAAAAGAATAGTGCAAACTTTTATGTGTGTGTGTGTCTATATATATGTATGTATGTATGTATGTGTGTGTGTGTGTGTGTGTGTGTGTGTGTATAAACATGTATACATACGGGAGATTTTGAAACAACCTTACAATCGAGTGAACAGAAATAATTATTCCCTTGCAGCCTAGCTGGACACCCACTGCATTTGTTGGTGGTGGATTCTCTAAAATATGTTCCTGGCCTTTGGTTTATATGTAGCACTTTTTCACCATTATGTTGATATGTCTGAAGAGAAAATATATGGAGCACGTTTGTAAGAAAGTGGTCAGATATAAATGTAGTTTCACAAGTCATATGCTCATGCCCGGATACCGAATTTGAACCCAGAACAAAATTGAGTGGCACAGCTCAATTCGGATTAAAATTCGGATGTTCGTGCGTGAGCATTATTATGCAGTTCAGAGTAGTACTTCGTTGGCAAATAGCAGAATTTTTAAGAAAATATTCAATGAAGAAGAAATAGAAAAGATTTGAATTCAAGCTTTGACTTATTACTTGGATATGTCCACAGTCAATGAACTCGTGAGCCTCAACGAACC